>NW_024096649.1:0-49409 GCF_016545835.1 Crotalus tigris | reverse complement strand
GTAGCTTTAACGTGTGCTATATAGAAAACAGGAGCCTTGCTAGAGAATATTAAATGATTGAATTAGGGACTCAAACCAGAGTTTCTCCTGGTTATGGCATTTCAGTAATTTCAAAAAGAGTTCACAAATAGTTTAGATTCAGTGGTATTAAATAAATATATGGAAATTTAAAACATAGGATGGACTTAGAAAAAAAGAGATCTGAATAACCACTCTTTCTATTCTCTTTATTTTAAAGGTTCTACAGGCAGAGACACCCAGAGGGGAGGTATGTTTTACAGTTCAAGACCTGAAATTAAAAGAGCAATGGAACTGGCAGATGTTGCTTTGAGAAAGGATAAAAGTGAACGACTAGGTCTAGCTATATGTGACAAACCTTCAGAAAGTGAAGGAGAAGAAGAGGAAGAAGAAACGGAGGTAATTTTTGTTTAAATTGTTGTTTTCAGAAGTGCTAGGAGAAATGCTTTTCTTTATTTCTTAGGAGTCATGTTTATATGAATGAATCTTTTGCCTTTAAAAAAAAAAGTTTCACAAACTCATCTATCAATAGAACTCTGAGTTCTTTTCCAAACAAAAGATAAAACATACCTAATCAAATCAGTTAAAAGAATCAAATTGAATTCCCTGTGAAAACTTCAATACATCCCATACACTTGCTGGCTCCAGTTAGATACCTGTATCAAGACATGTTTCTTGATGAAGAAAGTCAGGTAGATAAATTCTTTAGTGAGCTGTTGTCTTAACCAGGGGTAGGCAACCTTGGCTCTTTTATGACTCGACTTCAGCTCCTAGAATTCCTGAGCCAGCCATGCTGATGGGAAAGGGAGAGGTTTCCAAGCTGAACCATGCTGGCTCAGGAATTCTGGGAGTTGAAGTCCACAAGTCATAAAAGAGCCAAGGTTGCCTACCCCCGTCTTAGACAGATAAACCTGTATAGTTTTCTTTTATTGATTATATATTTCTCTTAGCAAGAATGTCTAAGCTACAGAACATTGATCTACTCATTTATTTACAAATAAGGCATTGGGGAAAGGACCCAATTTTTGCAGGTTGGAAAGTTGAAGTGTTAGATTGCTAATAATCAACTTGATTTTCAAATATCCATTTTTATATTTCTTGGCTTTTTTTCCTTTAAGCAGGTGAGTGATGAAGGCGATGATTTCGACACAGTAAAGGAAATAAAAACTAGAAATAAAAGAATAGCTAGACGAAAGCTTTCTGATGGAAAAGCCAAAAAGAGAAAGATTTTCATGGATTCAGACACAGATAATGAAGGTTCTGATATGGAATTTCAGCCAGATGAAGGTAGCAGTGATGAAAATAGTGTTGAAATACGTGACAGTGAGACTTCTGAATCTGAAACTGGCCCTGAAAAGAAGAGTTCCGTTAAAGTACTGACTAAACGTTCTCCTAAACAAATGCAGGGAAAGGCATGTAAATCTCGCCAAAACAACCTATCTGACACACCCAGTAGGGAAATCTGTCCTGAGAGCATGTATAAATTAGCATCTTATGCAGCTCCTGAAAGTTTTGATTTTCGACCAAGCATTAATGGAGGAGGAGCCGGAGGGGGAGGAGGAGATGGCAATCCAACCGTATGGGAGCATGAAAAAATAGATTGGCTTCATGATGGTAGAAGGAAGGATAGTCATAGAAGACGACAAAATGATCCAGATTATGACCCAAGTACTTTATTTGTGCCAGAGGATTATCTTAAAAACTGCACTCCAGGAATGCGGAAATGGTGGGAGTTGAAAAGTCAAAATTTCGATGCCGTGATTTTTTATAAAGTTGGAAAATTTTATGAGTTATATCACATGGATGCCGTTGTTGGTGTAAATAAGCTTGGATTGGTTTTTATGAAAGGCACTTGGGCTCACTCAGGTTTTCCAGAAATGGCATTTGATAGATTCGCCAATGTCTTAGTCCAAAAAGGTTATAAAGTTGTACGAATCGAGCAGATGGAGACTCCTGAGATGATGGAAGCACGGTGTAAATCTTTGGTTCACCCAACAAGATTTGACAGAGTTGTGCGCCGAGAAATATGCAGGATAATTTCCAAAGGCACACAGACCTACAGTATTCTTGATGGTGACTATTCAGAGACCCACAACAAATATCTTCTTTGCATAAAAGAAAAAATAGATGATTCTGCTGGCCTGCATCGTACTTATGGAGTTTGCTTTGTTGATACAACAGTTGGAAAGTTTTATGTTGGCCAGTTTGTGGACGATCGTCATTGTTCTAGGTTTAGAACACTTCTGGCTCATTATACTCCTGTACAGATACTTTTTGAGAAAGGAAACCCTTCTGCAGAAACACAAAAGATACTTAAAGGTTTAATCTCTTTTACTGTTCAAGAAAGCTTGATTCCTGGTTCTCAGTTCTGGGATGCATCTAAAACTTTAAAAACTCTCATTGAAGAAAGTTATTTTCAGAACAAAGAGAATACAAATAGTAGAAACACTCTGCCCGCAGTAATCAGGTCTATGACTGCAGAAAGTGATTCATTGGGACTTACTCCTGCAGAAAACAGTGAACTTGCTCTCTCAGCTCTAGGCAGTTGTGTATTCTATCTTAAAAAATGTATTATTGACAAGGAACTTTTATCAATGGCAAATTTTGAAGAATACATTCCTGTGGATGTTGATATAGTTAACAGAACCAGATCAAATAGTGCTTTTGAGAAAACAAACCAGCGAATGGTACTAGATGGGGTAACACTAGCAAACCTGGAAATACTACAGAATGCAACCAGGAGTTCAGTAGAGGGCACATTATTGGAAAAAATTGACACTTGTTGTACACCTTTTGGAAGAAGACTGCTGAAGCAATGGCTCTGTGCACCATTATGTAATCCTTGTGCTATTAACGATCGCCTGGATGCAGTTGAAGACCTCTTAGCTGAGGCTGCTAAAATGTCTGATATCCGTGACCGTCTCAAAAAACTCCCAGATCTTGAAAGGCTTTTGAGCAAAATTCACAGTATTGGATCTTCTCTTAAGAACCATAACCATCCAGACAATAGGGCTATTTTATATGAGGAGGCTAGGTACAGTAAGAAAAAGATTATAGATTTCTTGTCTGCACTGGAAGGATTTAAAATAATAATTGAAATTCTCTCAATTTTGGAAGATACTGTTAATGGTTTTAAGTCTAAAATACTAAAACAAATAGCAACAGTGAAATCAAAGAATCCAGCAGGCTGCTTCCCAGACTTGAAAGCGGAACTTGAAAAATGGGATTCTGCTTTTGATCATAATATCGCACGGAGGACAGGTGTGGTTAATCCAAAAACTGGTTTTGATTCTGATTACGATAAAGCATTAGAAGATATCAGTGAAATTGAGGAAAATCTTCGTCAATATTTGGAAATACAACGCAAAAGACTTGGTGTCAGAGCCGTGATGTATTGGGGAGCAGGCAAAAACCGTTACCAAATGGAGATTGCAGAAACTGCTGTGCCTCGGGATTTGCCTGATGAATATATCATGAAGTCTAGTAGAAAGGGCTATAAACGTTTCTGGACAAAAGACATAGAGAAAATGTTAAATGAAATTATCAACGCTGAAGAACGGAGAGATGCAGCACAAAAAGATTGTATGAAAAGATTATTCTATGACTTTGATAAAACCAGAAAAGATTGGCAAACTGCAGTGGAATGCATCGCTGTTCTAGGTATGTTGTCTTCTGTGTAAAAGTTGAATCACATTGGCACATCTACGTAACTTTGATTGGGACTATCAAAAAGTGTTCACAGGATATTTATTAAGAAAAAAGTAATTTTACAATTATGATGTGTTTGTTTGGCTTTTTATTGTAATATCTCAGCCCTCAAACATAACAGGTATATATTCTGCATAGCTTTGACTCTGCTTCAGCTGTAGAGCCTCAGATACAAAAGTTTAAACTATATGACAGACATTTTGATTAAAGAGCTCTCCTTAAAGGAACAAATTTATATGCTTGGTACAGAAAGGGGAGCTGCCCTGGCTGAGCATAGACTGGCACTGTGCCTTGTCATTTGAGAGATCTGTACTGCAGTCAAAATGATAATTCCAAGTGTATAGCTAAATAGGAAATTTTCGCAAGAAATACTTGAAGGAGGAAAGTTAACTCTTATTTTTGTTTTATTTTCTAGATGTTTTGTTATGCCTTGCCCGCTATAGTCAGGGATGTGATGGACCATTGTGCCGCCCAGAAATCTTGTTGCCAGAAAACATCCCACCTTTTGTGGAGCTCAAAAGCTCACGTCATCCATGCATTACAAAAATATTCTTTGGAGATGATTTCATTCCTAATGATATTGTAATAGGCTTAGAGGATAAAAAAACAAACAGCAGAGCTACTTGTGTCCTTGTGACTGGTCCAAACATGGGAGGAAAATCTACGCTCATGAGACAGGTGAATAGACACAGGCACCCTTTAGTCTGGCTTTAACATTTTTCATTTTTTAATCTTATATGTATTTGTGGTGACTTTATAGTTCTTTGTGGTATTTCCAGTATTAGTTTGCTCAGCCGCTAATATAATTTGTGCAAACAGAATTGTGTTGAAGATAGCAAGTTGGAACTAGATAGTCTCTCTCTCCCCTTTCCTCAACATCTTTTTATGTAAGTATTGATTAAATGCTACTATGCAAGAATATTCCAGATGAAAATTACTGCTCCAAAATAAGACACATTTCAAAAGAGGACTGGACTCCAAGTTAGTGATATTCTTTTACTGATCCAGATTCTATTACTGGGATAATGAATTTTGCTTCATTGAATTTCATTTGCATAACTTTTCATAGAAATCCGTTATTTTATATAAATTGTTTCCCTATTGTCCAGATGGTACTGTACCAGCCATAGGAAAGAAGCACACCATTGAACATGCCTCGTATATGTTTAATTTTCTTTTCAAAGATCCCTAAACAATAAAATGAAACTGTTTCATAATATCTCCTTTTGGAGCATGTGAGTTAAATTGTAAATAGCCTTATGAGACCCCAAGTATGCTATACACATTTTAGGAACAGTAAATAGGAAGCAACACATGACAACACTTAATTATGTCGACTTATGATGGCAATTCTGATTGTTCTGGTTACTGTCCTTAGGCAAATTCCATGCAGTTGCAGTGTCCTGAGGTCACATTGCCATTTGCTACCCCCATCAGCTTCCTCATTGATTTGGCTTGTGGGAAGCCAGCAGAGAAGGTTAGAGGGCAATTGTGACCACGGGATGCTGTGACTGGTAATTTTAAGCCAGTTGCCAAGCAACCGCTACAAGTACAAGGACGTAAGTACCCCTTGTTCACACCGTTGTAATTTCAAATGGTCGCTGAACCGCTGGTCATTAAATGAGGACTATCTTTAGTTTCAGATGCCCTTTTTAAAGCTATCTACTGAAGATTTTCAAAATATCGTTTATTTTTAAATCTTTACTAGTTCTGTTGCAGAGTTTTAACTTCATAGAGTGACTAAAATAAATAGAATAATTTAGTATTAAATTTGAACATTGGGAAAGAGTGCCCCACCGCTATCAGTTCTTCATTGGGGGTATTCAGTGCCATTAATATAGTTAGTCCTTAGTTTTCCACCATAATGGGCCCTGGCATTTCTATCATATGTCATGACGGTCGTAAGTCAAGGCACCCATGTGACCTGATTTTACTGTTTTTGCAGCAGCCACTAAGAGAACAAGTCATTAAATGAACGCAGTAATCATTAAGCAAATCATTCTATTTCTATGGGCATTTTTTGCTGAAAGCAGGAAAGTTGTAATTCATGGTCATGTGACCACAGAATGCTGCAACTAATCACAAAGGTGAGCTGGTTGCCAATCACCTGAAATGCAGTCATGTGACTGCGGGGATGTATATGCAGCATTGGAATTGGCTCATAAATAACTTTTGGGAGGCCCATTGCAATTTCAGATGGTTTCAAAGTGACTGGCGTTTAAGTAAGAACAATCTAACAAAAGAAAGGATGGTTCTCTTCTATACAATTTAAATGTCAATACTGATTCTTGATAACTGCTTGAACAAGTCCCTGCGGTTTTTCAGAAGCAGTTCGCCATTGCCTCCTTCATAAGGCTGAAAAAGAGTGATTGGCTCATGGTCACTCAGCTGGCGTTGTACCTAAAACAGGAGTACAACTCATGATTTCCTGGTTTCTAGCCTGGTTACTACACCAGATTGGCTTTCTGGTCTCAGTGGAGTAACTTGAACTTTAGTGGCAATATAGATGGGGGGGCAGATTAATGGTTGCAGAACAAGTTAATAAAAAGAGTTATTTGCTTTTGCCTTTATTGCTTTGCAGGCTGGTCTCTTGGTAATAATGGCTCAGTTGGGATGCTTTGTACCTGCTGAATCTTGCAGGCTTACTCCTGTTGATAGAGTGTTCACTAGACTAGGAGCTTCAGATAGAATTATGTCAGGTGGGTTCCACATGTTTTTGTAAATGCTAAAAGACTAATTGCCTTCTCAACACAATATGTAATGATCAAATTGAAGGATTTCTTTCTAGATTACCTCCAAGTTCAGTCTGAGTTAAAAATTCTCATATCAAACCTAGAAAGTACGAATCATTTCCAAAACCTCTGTTGATCACTGGAAAATAACTGTTTAAGTACACAGCATGTTTCAGTTGTCTGGCAGTTGAAAGTATATTGTTTTAAGGTACCGTTTTCTGGTTGAACATTCAGAGCATTCCTATTAGATTGATAAAATATAAGCATCACAGTGAAGAGAAGAATGATAAACCAGCAAAGTTGAATGTTGCCTTAAACCAAGGCTTGAAACACTTTCCTAATATAGTATTCTCCACCTATGTTGGAGGGCAATTCTTCTCATTTTGCGTTGTTTGTAGATCTTTCACTATGGGGCTGCTCTAGCCAACCATGGAAATAAATCAAGCTGAAATAGTGTTTTGTGATTTGTTGGTATTACAGTAAGCAGAAGTTGTACCGTGTTCCCTCAAAAATAAGACCTATCCTGAAAATAAGCCCTAGCTTGACTTTTACATGTACACCTAATATAAGCCCTACCCCCAAAATAAGCCCTAGTTAAGACCCTGCCCACTCCGTCCCACCGTCTAGTTGTACGAGGTGGGGTGAGACGCGTAAAAATCAAACTAGGACGGGTGGGGGAGTGGAGCAGCCCCACGTGCCCTGCACCCGTTTTCCTCAGGACCCCTGCAGCCAGGCCTTCCATACCCTGATACCTGCCTCGTCTCATAACAGCAGCAATCCCGTACAGCAGTAGCCTGCATGGCCACTGGCCCACTTCCTCTGTTTGCCGGCAGCTACTCGCGGCAGGAAGCCACATAGCACAGTGCGCTGGTGCTGGCGCCTGCTGTAGGAGGCCATGTGACACGTCACACTGGTGCTGTCGCTTGCGGCAGGAGGCCTCATGGCATATTGCACCGGTGCCATTGCTCATGGCAGGAAGCTGAGTGTCACATCACGCCGGTACTACCACTTGCACGTGCCACAGCACAACACATGTACCCTGCCGTGAGCAGCAGGACCGGCGCAATGCGTCACGTGGCCTCCAACTATGAGTGGCCGTAGAAGTTGGGCGGTGGCGCAACAGGTGTCGGGTCATGGGAAGATGGGCTGCAGTGGTCCTGAGGTAAGTGGGTAAGACATCCCCCCAAAATAAGACCTAGTGCCTCTTTTGGAGGCAAACTATAAGACCGGGTCTTATTTTGGGGAAAACATGGTAGTTGTGTATTAGACAGTATGTGCAACCAATAATGTGTGTTATGGGGGAATGTTTACATTTGTTGCATGTTATATTCCTGCCTTAGGCTACATTTTGTTAATATCTTAATATGTTTTCCATTAGGAGAGAGTACGTTCTTTGTTGAGCTTAGTGAGACTTCGAGTATACTGCAACATGCAACAGAGCATTCCCTTGTTCTTATGGATGAGCTAGGTATGTATGCTGATTGATTAAGAGTGTCATAATTGGATTTTAATGCTTCCAGAAATCCGCTAGTTCAAAATCAGATTTGTGTTGCCCATATATTTGCTGACTTCAGTGTGGTTTGGAAAGGCAAAATAATGTGTAATGTGATATGCATTTTCTTTAAATGAAAGTCTCTGCTACTACCTGGGCAATAGTCATGCAAACTTCTAATAATACTTTGCAGGATATACCAAAGACCCAGAGTTCACTTTAAATTAGACAAAAAATGTTTGCAATGCTTAATGGTGGGTTTTTCTTGCCCAGCCATATCTAAAACACAGACCTATTTTTTCAAATATGTATAGTATATAGCTATGGGAAAGTAAAATGTTACTAATACTATAGAGTAAATTAATTCATCAGAATTGAGATGTTTTGCAAGGATAATGAATGAGAAAATTAACAGACAAGTAAAACCATAAACAATTGCTAAATCATAAAAAAAAGACCTTCAAACAAACCAAAGGCAAGTTATTAGAACAATGTGACTGCCCAGTTTTTGCTTAAACATTTTAATGAAGGCCTTGCTTGCTTATTCTGCCTTATATAAAAACAGACACCCCCTTGACAGGATTTGCCACTAAGAGACAAACTCCTGTCCAGCCAAAATGTTGAGAATCCCACCAAGCTAACAGCACTATCTGGGACAGAGTGTTTTAACCAAGTTTTTGTTGCAATGATGACATAGCAGTTTCTCACCATTTTTGGCTCTAAGGAGCGAGCATTAGCAAACAAAATAGATGGTAGTGACACTTGATGTGGTTTAGCTTTTAGCCTACAGTACTTGTTACTCCTCCATGTTACCACCTTTCTTCTTTTGATCACACCGCTGCCTCTTCTGAATGTCAGCACTGGAGGGAGACTTCCCTCCTGCAAAGGTACACACACACACACACACCGTTGCCACTCCCCAAAATGCTGAGCCCAACGTTGACTCCATCTCCAGGCACTTTCAAAAATTGTAGCCAACAACTCACCCTCATATTGTTGCTGACTCTTTCCACCAAAGTAATCTGAAGCAACAGATTACAGAACAATTTTATCTATAGTCCCTCTTGCTAAATATCTCCATATCGAATATGGACTGATGGTCATATAAAAGTTTAGCATTACAATTCGTCTTTCTTGTCTCAGTTCTTAAAAAGTCACTCAACCCAATGGCTCATTCATCTTCAAAACCCCAACACTTTTGAGAGCTGAAGCCGCTGCAGCCAAGCAAGGCACCGCCGTTTTGAAAAACCTTTAGAATCTTTGGTTTGTATCTTTGTTTTTCATGACTGACTTTTATTATAGTTGTTTTAGAACAACAGTTCTTTAGCTAGTTTTGGCTTCATATGCATCAGGTTCTTCTTAAGAACCTAAGTTGACATAATGTATTGGTATAGTACAGGGATGTCAAACTGGGGCAATGGGGGAAAAGTCGCGATACGTCACAGCAGGTTACGTGATGTTGCAAGTTTGACACCCCTGGTATAGTATATGTGCAGATCCAAACAGTATGCCTTTTGCAATTGACAGATGAATATTTTGTCAATGTGCAGATTTTTGAAGTGCCATCCAAGATTTTTGATATGACATACTGTGCCTCTAACCACTACGACCACCACATCCGGTTTATTATTTATTATGGTTGGTTACACAGTCAGCCAGATGCTTAGATTGGATCGACATTTTATCTACTTCTTTAGTCCTTCCCAAGGACTTGGGTTAGGCAGATCTTGTTGCTAATAATATTAAAGGTATTATTGAAGAATAGTCCTTGGTGGCTAACAATCATTTGTTTAGGAACCATTCGACATTAACAGCAGCACTGAAAAAAGTGACTTATGGCTAATTGTTTTTCACATGACCATTTCAGCATCCCCATGTGACAAAAATGTGGATGCTTGCAGCTGGCATGTATTATGATCGCAGTATCCGCAGGTTATGTGATCACTTTTTGCGACCTTCTGACAAAGTTGATGAGGAAGTCAGATTCACATAGTTGTGTTACTAACTCAATGATTCACTGTGGCAAGAAAGGTGGTAAAATGGGGCAAAATTCACTTAACAAATTATCTTCTTAGCAATGGAAATTTTGGACTTGGTTGTGGTCCTAAGTTGAGTATCTATAAAGCTGCCTTTTGTAACTGACTGATGGTGATTTTTGTCAATACTGATGGTGTTCCAATGGAGCTCCAGATATTTTGGAAATGCACCCAAAGCACCTATTACTATTGGTACCATCTTTGTTTTCCCCCAGTTTCTACTTCTATTTGCAGGTCTTTATATAAAATATGTTATATTTTGTGATTTTTTTTTCCCAATGCTTTCTCTCCTGTTCTATTGTTTCCAGGAATTGCAATGTTCACTATTCAGATTTCTTTTTGTTTTTCTTATCAACAATTGTTAAATCTGGAGTGTTATATGGCATGTGCCTGTCAGTTTGAATTATAAAGTCCCAGAGCACCTTAGCTTCTTCATTTTCTATCACTTTGTCTATTTTATGGTCCTAGCAGTTCTTGTTTGCAGGCAAATGGTATTTCTTGCAGATATTCAGATATGCAGATAATGGGCCCTATCCAACAAAATGAGCTTTAATGTGGAGAAAAGCAAAGTTTTACATTTAGGTAGGAAAAATCAAAGGTATAAGTACAGATTAGGTGAGAACTGGCTCAAAAACAGCAACTCTGAGAGGGACCTTGGAGTCCTAGTGAACGATCATTGACTATGAGCCAGCAGTGTGCAGCAGCAGCCAAAAAAGCTAATACAATCTTGCGTTGTATAAATAGAGGCATAGAATCAAGATCACGAAAAGTATTAGTGCCGCTTTATAAGACCCTAGTAAGACCACACCTGGAATACTGCAACGAATTTTGGTCACCATGCTACAAAAAAGATGTTGAGACCTTGGAAAAAGTTCAGAGAAGAGCAACTAAGATGATCCAAGGCCTGGAGACTAAAACATATAAAGAACGGCTTCAGGACTTGAGTTTGGCTAGTCCACAGGTCGGCAACCTGCGGCTCCGGAGCTGCGTCTCTGCAGGAAGCAGGAAGGGCAGGAGAGAGCTAGCTAGCCCAGCCATGCTGACTCAGGAATTCTGGGAGTTGAAGTCCATGAGTCATAAAAGAGCCGAGGTTGCCTACAGCTTGAAGCCAGCTTGCCAGGTGAGCAGCAGATAGGAGAGAGGGAGAGAGGGGGGGAGAGAAAGAGAGAGAGAGAAAGAAAGAGTGGGGGAAGAGGACTGGCAAACCAAGGGCAGATAGATAGAGAGGGAGAGAGAGAGAGAGAGAGACCCTTTTGACATCTAAAATGAAGATAACACTGCATATATCCTTTTTTACCTGTGTGTGTGTGTGTGTGTGTGTGTGTGTGTGTGTGTATGTATGTGTGTGTGTGTATATATATATATATGTATATGTATACGTATATGTATATATGTATGTATGTATATATAATGGGTTTTGCGGCTCCCGGTGTTTTGTTTTCGGTGGGAAACGGGTCCAAGTGGCTCTTTGAGTGTTTTGGGTTGCCTACCCCTGGGCTAGTCTAAAGAAAAGAAGAAATAGAGGTGACATGATAGCAGTATTCCAGTATTTGAGTGGCTGCCACAAAGAAGAGGAAAGCACCCTAGGGCAGGACAAGAAACAATGGTTGGAAACTGATCAAAGAGAGTAGCAACTGATCAAAGAGAGAAAGTTCTTAACAGCAATGACAATTAACCAATGGAACAGCTTGCCTTCTATTCTCCTGGTATTGCCACATAAATTATCCACACTTTCTTCTTTCCAACCAGTTAAATAAATCATGTTTATGTTGTGCCAAGATTTTATCAGTTTGTATATTGGAAATCGCACAATATTTTAACCTCATTCTCTACTACTTTTTCAATTATATGCCACCATTTTTTTGTTATTGCACATAATTTTTACAGATGTTCCAGTGAATCTTTTTGGTGACTGTGTTATGTCATTGTTTATAATCAGTTTGGGTGGTCATTTCTTCTTTGAATCATTTGATTTTTCAATTCTGGCCTTGATTGCATTAGTTTGAATATTTATTTATTTATTAATCAAATGCGTGTAGATACCCATCTCATGGAAAACAACTCCAGGCAGCTATATAAATTTAATAAATAAATGTATTCAAACTAATGCAATCAAGATTGCTCTTGAGCAGCCAAAATCAACCCTTCAATTTCTTCTTTTAATGTTCCTGTTGTAAGTCATTGTCAGGTTTTATTGTTTTTCACATTCACCCCCTTGATCCTTTGTAGAAATTGACTGTAATTTTCCTTACCAGCATTATGGGTTTTTTAATTAATTATTTCAATATTTATGTTTTGCTTCCTGCACATTGAGTGAGATCGTTTTTAACTTGCATCAATGCTTGTTCTTGGCTGTGTTTTTTATAATTAGCCAATGTATGCTTTTCTTCTTCAACAGTTGGTTTGACTTGAAGTAAACTTCAGCCTCCATTTCTATAACATATATAATCAATACAGGGCTATAATATATAGTTAATATTGACCCAAACTGTCCAGTTCAGCTGGTATCCAGTTAATAATTCCAGCAGTGTATTCAATTTTGTGTTTATCAGTTTTCTTGGTCTTTGGATGTATTTACCAATTGTATTTTTAATTTGCCCATGATTGATATTATCCAACTGTAAAACGGTCAGGTACTTACAGGCTTCACCTGATGGCTCTTGATGGTTTGGCCATTTGGCATTTCAATTCTATATTACTGTTCATGATTTCATTGCTCTGCTTGGATTCACCTAGACCAGGGGTAGGCAACCTTGGCTCTTTTATGACTCGTGGACCTCAACTCCCAGAATTCCTCAGCCAGTTGAAGTCCACAAGTCATAAAAGAGCCAAGGTTGCCTACTCCTGACCTAGACCAGGGGTTTAGGGGTTGTGCTTAATCATTGGATCAGCTGGAGCAACATTATCCAATCAGAGCCAGACTGAATCGTAGCTTACAATTTCTCTAGGCCAAATTCCATAGTTATATCTGTACTAAAAATTCTTGCAGTACTTGTAAATGACTGAATTTCAACTTCTGATTTTCTATAAAGCTTCAGATATTCCATATGAAATAGATGTGAGGTTTCATTATCGTTTTTTTGCTTTTGATAGCCAAGATTTGTTTTCTTCAAAATCAATGAAAGTGGAATCATAGCAATGAAAATAACAAAGGTGATGAGTCCCCTTGATATTTCCTCTCCTAATATAGACAAAGCCCATATTTTGATTTCCAACCATCAGTTCTGTTTTCTACTGCTGTATTAATTTTCCTATAAACTAATGTTTTATTGATACCTCTCGTTTCCAAACGTTTCATGATTCCTCTGAATCAAACATCTTTTTATAATCAATCCAGGTTTTATTCAACTCTTGCAATTCTCTAGAACCATTGTATAAATCAATTTGATCTTTTGTACCTCTACTTTTCTTTTAATTTCCTTATTTTCCTTATCTCCTTTCTGTTTTATTTGAAGGAAGTTATTTTCTTCCTGATAACTTTGAATGTTATCTATTATGCTGTGAGTAATGTAAATATTGTAGACAAGCATGTTATCAGCCTACAGTTTCCTGGTATTACCCCTTTCATTGGGTCTTTTTGAATCAAATAGGTTTTGCCAGTTGCTGATGTCCCCTAGGATGGGAAATAATAAAAAAAGGGAGGGCTTCAACAGATACTATTACAAGTTTTCTAGCTTCAGAAGACAGGAAAGCAAGATGTTTATTTATTCAGACCTATGCAGTTCATTTACTATTTTCCTGTTACCTATGACTTTGTAAGGAATAAGTATTTTTTCTTTTCTTTTTCTCCATATTAACATCCTGTTAGCAAAAGGGAATGTTAAACATTATTATGAATTTTCTGTGTCACTTCTCCATATGCAATTAATGTTTAATTTGGGGATAAGACCAAGCAAAAGCACATTTTTACATATAAAGAAACAGCTATAATTGTATAATTTCTTCCATGATAGAGATAGAAACTTCAATCTTTGTGAGAAATGTATTCTGTTGTAGTGTGCATCATGCTAATTGTTTGCATTTCCTATAAAATTGAAGTTTGTTCTTTCATTAGCTATGCTGTACTGAAATGCAGTACTTTGCTTTTTTAAATTGCCTGTTACATTTTTAGCAATGCAGATTTGTACACGCAGTGGTAGATGTTTGGTTTGGCTTCAAATGGAAATTGATAAGGGAAGATTCTTAAATCCAAACTGCAGGATACAGGGAGACCTTGACTTACAACCAGTCGCTTAACAAACAGTTGAAGTTAAGACAGACTCAAAAATAGCTATTTACGATCTGTCCTGAAAGTTACAATTGGTGCACCATTTGGATAAGCTGGATTCAAACTTAATCACCATGACTTGCTTAATTATTGTAGTGACTCACTTAATGACCATGGGTTATAAAATCGAATTCAGTCATGTGATGACTTGACTTACGACTGCAATGACTTATCAAAATTCTAGGCTCAATTGTAGTTATAAGTCAAGTCCTGTAGTTATTTGTTGCAATAGGTTTGCTACAATTTTGTCTCAATTTTCCAGGGAGAGGAACAGCGACTTTTGATGGAACTGCTATTGCTAGTGCGGTTGTCAAAGAACTTTCAGAGAATATTAAGTGTCGTACAATGTTTTCAACGCATTATCATTCTTTAGTAGAAGATTATTCTCACAGTCTCTCTGTACAATTGGGACACATGGTATGTAATATTCTGTGCTTGTAATGGTAGTTTTAGCATTTTTATTAAACCTATGAAATGTTTAAGAACGTTCTTTGTTAAAACAGATTACTACTAAATGAAAACCATCCTTGTTTCCAAGAATAATTAAGAAGAACTAAAATTAGAAAATATGTAAAATTGTTTTCCCTTCATTTCCTAAATATTGGTAAATTTTTGATCTTTATTGTTAGTCAATTTGCACCAGTGGTATTTAAACATTTGTGAATCCTTTTGAATTTTTAATATTTGTGCAGAAATAAGAACTAAAATATGAACTGTTCTCCACACATCCTAAAACTAAATAGAGAACCCAGTTAAACAAATGAGTTAAAAACATATTTATTCATTTATTTATTGAGGGAAGTGATCCAAAGCAACATGTTTCTGTATGGCAAAAGTATGTAAACCTGTAGGATTATCATTTCATTTGAAGGAGAAATTAAGAGCCAGGTGTTTTGATCAGTTTGAGGTGAGTATTGCATGTGCTGTGTTATTTAAAGAACAGAAATCTGGGTGAATCAAAATCAGATCTTCACAACACAGCTAGGTGGAAGTGTATCATGATTCAAACAAGGGACATTCCTAAGTACCTCCAAAAAAACAGCTGTTGATGCTCACCAGGCTGGAAAAGTTTATCAAACTATTTTTAAAGAGTTTGGACACCACCAGTCCACTCTTAAGCAGATCATGTATAAATAGAGGCAGTTCAACATCATTATCCACCCAAGAGAAGTCAACCAACCAAGAACACACCAAAAATAAGCCTTCAAGCCCAGGTAACCTACAGAACTAAAAGCTTCTCTTGCTTCAGCAAATATCCGTATTCATGACATTATGATCACAAGAACACTGGACAATGCTGTGCATTGCAAGGAGAAGGCCACTACTCCAAATAGAGCATTGTTGCCCATTTACTGTTTGTGAAAGATTCCATGGATAAACCACTATTGGAAAAATGGGCTGTGAATGGGTGAAACCAAAATGTGACTTGAATAAAAAGTGGTTTGTTGAAAGGCAAAAGGGAGAACCTTATCCCATCTATAGAACAATATCACAGTCTGGGCCTGCTTTGCTGCCTGTGGCCCAGGATGGTTTCTCATCATTTAGGAAATTGTAATTTTTGAATTGTACCAGCAAATTCTGCAGGAAAAAAAACAAGGTTTCTGAACTCAAGAGAATATGTCATTGTCGTGTGTCTGATTAACGGAACACTACAAAGAACTTTCAGGCATTTTTCTAGCCTAAAAAGCCTTTATTAGTATTACAGAGATGTCAGCACGGCATGGTGGAAATGCTAAGATCTGAATTTCCCTTCCTTTGCACATAACATTCCAGGCATTTCCCCTCCCCTATTTTGGGGTCATGATTCACATCTTCCAATTAACTTGGAGGGCAAAGATTCACTTCCGTTTCTCAGTGCTTTCCTTATATTCTCCTCCCCTTTCACTGTCAACTGATTTAACTCTAAAAATACCAGGCAGTTCTGTATGTATTGTCAAAGCAAGAATATTCAATATTAGCAGTGTTGACAGTCATGCAGTAAGGCAGTGACCTAAACCACAAGTTGTAGAAAGAAGCAGAAGAAAAAGTTTTGGGATGGCCAAGTTAGCATCTTCACGTTAACCCTATAGAAAAGCTGTGGAAGGACCTAAAACAGAAGACTCCCACTAATCTCCCTCAGTTGAAGCTATTCTATAAGGAGGATTGTGCTAAAATTCCTCCAAGCTGATGTGCAAGACTAATCAGAATTGTTTCATTATATTTGTTGCTTCCCAAAGCAGGAACACATTACTGAAAGCAAAGGTTCACATATTTTTGCACACAAATATATAAATATGGAGATTCTCAGTCATCTAGAAGATCATGGTTGTGCCAAAGGTGCTTTTTCAAAAGGTAACTAGACTTTGTTTCTTCACTTCTGAAGATGCTTCTTGGATGAGAAGCGAAACACCTTAAAGGAAAAACAAAGTCCAGTTGCCTTTTGAAAAAGCACCTTTTGAGACACAAATATGTAGTTTTGGATCATTTTCCTCAATAAATAAATGAACAATGTTTTGACATTTATTTAATTAAACAAGACATTTAGACATTTACGCAGAAATATTGAAAATTCAAAATCCACAAACTTTTAAGCACCACTGTGAAATATGTACTTATTTAAAAGGATGCAAAATACATTGTTTGAAACTATTAAGCGACAAGATATATTCCAATGTTGAAATGATCCCATATCTAGCTTGAAAAACTTCTAGAAACAAAATGACTTTTCAGAGTGATTGGTTTCTCTTTTTCTCCTTTTCTTTCATTCTTGAAATATGTATGGTTTGTCTTTGTGGGTTGTACTAATCATTTATATTTATCAGGAGAAATGAAATGTCTATGTTGAGGGTCATTAGAGAATTAAATGTTTCTATGTAGGGCAGTATTTTCAAACCTTGGCAATTGTTAGATGTGTGGATTTCAATTCCTAAAACTCCCCAGCCATTATGATTGTCAGCCATTCCTTCTAGTTTTGATTGCTTAAATTCTGCACATTTGGAATTTATTTATTTTTAAATATTGGGTTGCCTATCTTGAGCAACTACATTATTATAACCGAGGTGTTTTTTAAAAAGCCTAAATTGCTAATGTCATATTCTTTCCAGGCTTGTATGGTAGAAAATGAGTGTGAAGATCCTAGTCAAGAAACCATCACATTCCTTTATAAATTTGTTAATGGGGCTTGCCCTAAAAGTTACGGATTTAATGCTGCAAGGCTTGCTGACATTCCAGAAGAAGTGATTCAGAAAGGCCACAAAAAGGCAAAAGAGTTTGAAAAAGCTGTTCTTTCAATGAAAGTATTTAGGTAAGTTCATCACTTTTCAATTATTCAACAAACTTTTTTATAGAAAAGTAGTCACAAATATTCATTAAAGTACCTGTGCAATTCAAGGGAAGGTTTAAAACAAATGGGGGTGAGAGGTGTTGACAGGGAATGTGAGGGGAGGTAACCCTAGTTTAATCTCCAATCATTGGAGAGTTGTAATTCATAAGTAGAGGACCCATTTCTCAACTAGTTTTAATACTGCTTTGCCCAAAGCAGTATTATCAAAGCTGTGTTAAGGCTTCAATGGGATGAGTGGAAAAATGCATACACCATCTGGATCAGAAAATCCAAAGCTACACTTTTTGTGCTTATTAAAATGGATTGAGGATTGAGTAGTTATGCTGGAATAATTGCATGTTTGATTTTACAGGAATCTTTGTTGGATAGCTGAAGGAGCATTAGCAGCCAGAGATTATCTTGACAAACAAACTCTGCTTCATGTTTGAGACCCTATATAGATTTTCCAGCAGTTTTCAAAGGCAGTATGTAGACAACGCGATGATCTAATAAACTTTATTTTTTAAAAATGACCATTTTCCATTGTCTTTCCTAGGAAATTAAACCCTTTTAATTCTTAGCTACCCTCTACATAATGATTATTGAATACTCCACAATATATTAAGTCTAGATGTTATGGTACATGCATACACTTTCAGGCTGTTGATTACCCACTGTCACCAATACACATAAATGGAAAAAAGCTATGAAACTGTATAGGGCGTCTATATACTTTTTCTCATCTTCATTTGAGCAGGAAATTACAATTGTCAGCAGTTCATAAGAGTAATGTCTAGACTGTTCAATAAAACTGTGAACAGAGTAAAATACAGGATTGTTTTAGGGAGATTCTTACAGTGTACTTTAAAACACAGTAAAACCTCCTCTTGCAAACTGTCACCTGTGTATTTTGTTTTATAGTGCATTATCTCCCAAGAAGTCTCATTAAAACATTTGTTTTGTGAGGCGATGTAAATCATGAGGATTGGAAAAAAGGGAAGGGGAGATTCTAACTGCAAAGGATACCAGAAAAATTGCTGGATATAATTTAAGATTAGTGTTCTCTTTCATAGAAAGAACATACATACTGGGACATGAGTACAGTTACAGCAAGTCTAGGTGTGCTAACAAAACAGGACACATTCAAGTACAATAAAGATTTGCTTGAAATTAAAAACTACATGAGATTAAAGCATTAAAATCATCTCAATCTGAATAAATGTTAAAAAACCAAAATAAATGCGGAAGTGCTAGCTCACATTTTTACCATATTACAAAAAAGCAATTGGTACCCATGTCCATAAAGGCAGCAACAAAGACTGCTGCTCGTCTATAGAATAGGACTACTGCAAATGGGACTGCGTTTCAATGCTACTTGTAGAAACACCAGCCTTTTGGAAGTTGCCATCTGTACAAATACGCGGCTTACTTTCTTCACACCTGTCCCTTAGTCTTTACACAGTAATGCTGAAACGCCCAGTTCTGTTATCCTGAGTCAACATATTGCCACTTTCTTTTTGGTAGGTTGAGCTCCATAGTGTCACCGTTTATTATCCATTTTAAAGTCTCTGCAGAATGGGCAAGTATAACTTCCTCAAAAAAAAAAAAATAATAACAGTTACAATAGAATGGCAGGACTTTTTTTCCCCTCAAAAGTAACTCAATTGTGCTGCAGTGTATTAGATTCTATAGGAGGAGCAGAGTCATATAGTGTATCTGTATCATGTGTCGGTTCTCCAGCTAGTGTACAGGGATTGGACAATGTTCCAGCGCCACAGTCACAAAAAAACCTGAAAGAGAGAAATCTTTTAAATATTTATTGAAAAAGTTCAACTTATATTTAATAGGTTTTCAGTCAAAGATTATGCAACATACCTATCATGTCTAATAAATTCAACATCATGTCCTTGATGGCACTTCTTAATACAATTTACACATATAGCATTGCGATCTGTAGTATTACATGTATGACATCTACGACAAAATAAAGGAAAATAATTAGGCTTTCCAAGTAAAATCCAAATCTACAGGACAGAAGGATATATCATATTTAATTGCTTACCTGTAGAAATCATGCATCGGATAGCTGGTGTAACTTGATATTTTATATAGACACTGGCCTCTACTAACAGCTTTTTCAATGGCATCTTGATTGTTCATTATTTTATTATCTATATTAAATGGCAGATTTCACAGTATTAGTTTACCATATTAATGTCTGATACACTAAAATCAATCTGAATTGGAAAACTTCAAGTATTCTATTTTCTTAAAATATTCCTTCAGATTTAATTATAATTTCAAAGGAATTTAGTAATGCAAATCCTAATGCACTTCATTACTTCTTAAATACAGCTATCTAAGAGCACCTCATTCTTTGTCAACAGTTTCCCCATCTGCCTTTGGCTTGAATAGTCTATTTTTCTGAGGTCCTGAGAGTATTAAATATTAAATATGTGGTCCCCAATGTTTGGGACTGGTCAAAACTAAAAAAACTGGAGCCTAGACCCTTCACAACGTAACTTCCTTCAGAGAAGTAATATTATGAAATTCTGAATTATCAGAATGCAATCAACTGCATACCTTCCTTTTCTTTTCCTTTTTTGAGACATGACTACAAATCAAAGAGCTGGAGCTGCCTATCCTTATTTTACAAAAAGTCTAGGGAAGCCAGACTCATTCTTGGAACATAAAAATAATACTAAAAGCTTTTGAGCAGAACTACCACCAAAGTTTTTAAGTGAAAAAGAGGCCAGAAAACCTGCCAAGTGCCAGGGAAGCAAGAGCAAGAAGACAGATATTATGCGTAAATAAGCAATGCAACCAAGTAGAGATTATCAACAAAATAACAAGGACAAGAGGTTAAGAATATAAGAAATCAAGAGAACCATTTATGCAAAGAAGGAAAAAGCATACTCCAGAGAAAAGTTCATGCAAATATATAGAAAAAGATTCTTAAAACTGATGATACATATGAAAGTTCACAATCTGTAGCAGTCAGGACATGAACTAGCTCTGAATAGAAGATTTTTCTTTACATCAAATTACTACAGTACTCATTACAAAAGTAAGTTCTACTGTGAGATACCTTTCCTTCAGTGGATGGCTGACTGGATTGTGCTTTTAACAGTGAAAAAGTTGATACATGTCCTAAATGTTAAGATGATTCCTTATTTTTAAATAGCCATGCTTATGAAAATAGATAATTGTTTACTGTGCAAAAGTAAAAATGTTCTAACAGTTTTGGTATGCTACAAATAAGCATAATTTACGTACCTTTCATTGTCACATTGACCCCAGAGGCTAGAAATAAACCTCCAAAACGATTATTGAAAATCTGATTGCCTTCTAAAGTTGCAGTTGCATGATTTGTTATTTCAATACCTTAGTTAAAAAGAAAAAATATTTTAATAAACACAGAACTTGTATTTTACCAGTTAAGTAATTTCCAAATGGCTTTAAAAAATGCCAACTAGGAAAAAGCACTCATTAGATGCACTCATGCTAAAACTGATGACAACTTTCAGAATTCAAGTATCAACATTTTGTATTAAACATTGGAGCATTGCTTTAGGAAACAGGTGGTTAAGTTCAATCCTATGAATACAAAAGGATGGGGCAGGGCAAGAAATGAGTTTTGGGATTATATAAAGGGCTTTTCAAATTTTCAAATGAAATTTTCCTAAAAACAGCAGCAACCCAAAGCATGAATTACTGTACATTAATTTTTATTCAACATAAAATACTGCTATACATAAAGAAATTTTTAAAGTTAATTATGTCAGTAGCATTGCAGTTTTTACTTGGGAATTATACATGTTTACTGTGTGCAGCCTGCCATTCTCTTTGAGATGCTCTAGTATAACAGCCTGGTATGTTTATGTGCAAGTTTGTTCTTAAAGAGTAACATGACATCTTATGCCAAGACATTCAACAAAAGCAACGTGCTGCTTTAACTTTGGTAAATCTCAGTAATTATTGATTAAATATTGCATCCAGTTTTGGTCACCACGGTGTAAAAAAGATGTTGAGACTCTAGAAAGAGTATAGAGAAGAGCAACAGAAGTTTAACGAAGAGAAGGACGAGGTGGGACATGATAGCAGTGTTCCAATATCTCAGGGGCTGCCACAAAGAAGAGGGAGTCAAGCTATTCTCCAAAGCACCCGAGGGCAGGACAAGAAGCAATGGATGGAAATTAATCAAGGAGAGAAACAGCCTAGAACTAAGGAGAAATTTCCTAATAGTTGGAACAATCAGTGGAACAACCTGCCTCCAGAAGCTGTGAATGCTCCAACACTGGAAGTTTTTAAGAAGAGACTGGACAGCAATTTGTCTGAAATGGTATAGGGTTTCCTGCCTGAGCAGGGGGTTGGACTAGATCAGTGGTTCTCAACCTGTGGGTTGGGACCCCATTTGGGTTCAACGACCATTTCACGGGGGTCGCCAAACATAGTCCGCCATTTTTTCCCCTTTTCCTTAGCTGTGATACTCCCTTTTATTCTATTGGCTTTTGAAAGCCAATAGAATAGACTCTCTTGAATAGAGTCTAATTCTATTGGCTTTCAAAAGCCAATAGGAATTGTCCAGGCTGTCTCTGCCCTGCTGAGCCCGCCAAAAGTCCTATTCTGCCGGTTGAGTAGTCCCCGACTTACGACCGGTTGGGGGGGGGGGGTCACGGCATTAAAAAGGTTGAGAACCACTGGACTAGATGAACTCCAATGTCCCTTCCAACATTATTTATTTATTTAGTTATTTATTTATTTATTTATTTATCATCACACAATAAGCCAGATGTTCAGACTGGATTTGGCATTTTTTCTACCTATCAAGTCTTTACGAAGAACCTGGGATAGGCAGATGTGGATGTTTGATGGTATTGCAGATATCGTCACAGGATGGAAGCAGTTCCTAGTAAGGCCGCCTTTTGCAATTGACTAATGGCAAATTTGTCTATTATTATTATCATTATCATCATCATCGGCTAGTCTTTGAACATTCCCGAAAGGACATGTTTATACAGGGTAGTATAATTGGTAGTATGACGGGGGATTGAGCAGATAACTACATTTTATGAAAAATTACAGATCTTTTGATTTCAACATAAAGCAATTCAGCTCTTATTCACAATGGCAATGTTGGTTTGGGATGATGCCAGAAGAAACTACTTTTTTTCTAAACAAATTAACATAACTACCACTAACATTTGGGATAAAGTAACTGCAAATATCATGAAGAAATGCTAAGCTGTTTGAAACATGGTGCTTTGGCTTTGACACCTTCTAAAAAAAAAAGGAAAAACCACAACTGAACTTTTATATAATAGCAAAATTTTTGTTTTTGAAATCTATTAAAATGTCAATGTGTGTCTCCCAGGATATATATTCAGTACTAGCAAGGCCCTGCCACCATTACTAAGCTGCTTAAATCTGCCACTCTTCTGCGCTAAAATCAATACAAATCAAACACAAACCTGCCGCAAATCCATCAAATATTCTATTTTTCCGTAACACAGGATGACTATTTGTGCTGATAAGAACTCCAGCTTGTGCATTCCTGAAGATATCATTTTCTTCAAGAAGGCCTAATACCAAAACAAGAACATTAATTTCAGTCAGACATTTACTCCTATAATATGCTAATATTAGCACAAATTTCCAGAAATGCTATGGAAAGCAGTAATCAGCCAATCTGGGGCTAGCATTTTCAGTTCCATTCAAGTGAAGATTCTGAACACATTCTAGATATGGAATTTAGTTTTTATTTTTATCAGCACCAGACTATTAGAAAATATAATACAAATAAAGATATGGTAAAAATAAGAAGATACTAACCTCTGCCTCCATTAAATATGCAGATTCCCCCATCTCTGCCATCGTGGATTTTGTTTCTTCTTAATGTAGGATTACTATCTGTCTTAATCCATACTCCAGCCATTGCATTGTCAAAAATTTCATTGTCTTCTATAAAACCAAGCCCTTTATAAGGTAAAAGCAAAATTTAAGACCTTAGCAATGTGGGAAAAGTTTGCATTTTTTAAAATTAAGCAAAGTAAAGTTGAACTTACCCGAATTATAAACAAGAATTCCACCATTCTGGCCTCCCCAAATCTTGTTGCGCCTAATTTTGGGGTTACTTCCAGTTCTGTGCATAAACAAACATGTTACTCAAAATGTACTTATAATTTATTACTGATAAAATAAATTCACTTGTAAGTAGAAGGGCACTGCTAGCAATGTTAACATTTTATTTATGTAGGTCTGGTGAGTTTGGACCAAAACTAGAACGCTAATATCTCTTCTCACATTCATTCATTCATTCATTCATTCATTTATGAGACTTATATACCGCTTTAAGTGCAAGCACTCTCTAAGCGGTGTACACCAGTAAGCAATGTATATATATATATATTTACATTGCCCCCAACAATCTGGGTCCTCATTTTACCTACCCCGGAAGGATGGAAGGCTGAGTCAACCTTGAGCCGGTGAGAACACAGTCAGCTAAAGTGGCCTGCAGTACTGCACTCTAACTGCTGCGCCACCTCCTGGCACATATACAAATAATTTATTTGCATTTATCTCAATGCCAAATCTTGCATACTCTGAGATTGGCCTCTGAAGGAAATGTATTCAGGTGGACATGGAATTTATTTATTTAGGGCAAACAGCATATGCATACATACTACTCACTTCATAGCATTATTTAGCATATTTAAACCTTATTGGTGCATATCGTTTGCTTTTTCTTGCACTTTCTCTATGTAGGGCTTTTTTTTTAACCTTTAAACAATTTTATGTCACAGAGAACAGGGTAATGCACTCTTTTCAGCCCAAGAGTTACTTCATTCCCCTTCCTCCAATAGTCCTATTCCAGATCACTGCCAAGAGCTGTGGGGAAGTAGCTATCTTGGGGGAAGGAGTGTTGCAGAGGGGGGAAAATCTCCTCCCCTCAATAGGGTCTATGACAATATTGAAGAAAGTGGTGGAATAGAAATATTAAAGAAAGGATGCAAAAGGAGGGACAAAATGAAATGTGAAAGACAAAAATTAAAATACATTTTTAATTATTTTAAATAATTGAATTGTTAAATTGTCCTGCGGTGAGTGGTCCCGCAGGAAATTGGCCGTGGCAAGTTATCTCATTCCACTTCCAATAATCCTGCTGCAGCTTTTTTTAACTGCATGTTATCAAACAGCCATTGAACAAACTGACTCGGTTTGGGCAAGACATTGGGACAAGAGCACAGGCATAGGGCTAGGTTGAAGTTATGGAATTGACTGGCAGCAGGTTTCTCCTCTATGTGGTTGGTAGTGGATATCATGGCACCACATATTAACTCAATTCCTTCTCATGCAAATATTATTAGTCAAGCTAATCTCACTTAGTAAAGTAAGCAAAGGGGATGCTTCCAGATAAAAGAATCTCATTTTGAAGTAAAGACTGAAAAGAAAATGGAACCATTAAAGAACATAACCACATCCTCTCTGGATGAGTTTTGAATACTTATCATTTGACTACAAGCAGAATTCCTGAACAGAGTGATAAATTTCACTATTTTAAAAGGACTCAGATATGACTAGATTTAATTTGTTTTCTCTGTGACCCTCATATTTTGTTGTTTTTGCTTTCAAAAATATGGTTTTCCCCCCAATGGTAACAAAATTATAATTATATAATTATAATTATAGCATTTCCCCCTCCCCCAATTTAAGGATTTATCACTTTCAATGAAGTTCCTCACTGTATCAAACTTATTTCTGAGAGATGCTAATTTGGAGAAAGGAACATTCTCAAGGAAGCCAAAGTGTACTGATAAGATAAGCATGTTTCATGACAGATTATTCATATAGATACAAAACAGTTAATCATTCAAAGTCAACCACTTAAGTCCCAATTAAGCTTATGCTGAGTATAATTCTAGCCAGTGAATGACAACTGTCCTTCCCCATTTGTAGTTGGATTATCATTTGAAAAATCACTCTTATTAAAGAGAAGAAAATAGTAAGATATACAAACAAACACTGACAGACACAATCCCATGTGTGGATCATTTTAAAGGAAAAGGAAAAGAGGTCATTGAATGAAAACAATAGAGCTATATACTAAGCCTCTTTTAAGGAAGTAAATAAAAGTATATTTTACCTGATTTGAACTCCTGAGTACATATGGTTATAGATATCATTGTCTTCTAATACTCCATGCCCATTGTCATAGAAATAAACACCAACCTAAAGCATTAACATAAAAAATAGTAAAACATTTGAAACTCGTGTTTCTGTAACTTACATAATAGTAAGCAACATACCTGTTTACCACTATGTATTCTATTTCTTCTTAAAACTGGAGTGCTTCCTGTTGTAACCCAGACTCCAGCCAAGGTATTACTGTAAACTTCATTTTCTTCAATCACACCTTGACCTTTTTCATGCTGAAACAAAATGAAAGTATGCAAATCAAGTGGAATTTGGTCAATTCCTAGGGGTTTTTTCTGTTCAACGTTACAAGCAAATGGGGGGAGGGGTATCTACAAAGTGAGAAATGTGTTTTGTTCAAATCTGAAGCAAACATTTGGGGACCAAGAAGTTTGGTCAATCTGTTTCAGATAGGCCATGGTCTAACCAAACCAAAAGCGAGCATTTTGGGTTCCAGCATTTGGCTAAAACAAAAATCCAGGACAGGTAAAGTGAGATTGATGCACCTCATCTCTCATTCCACCACTTCTTTGTGTGGCCTGCATGCCAGGCTGCCTACTGATCCTCTTTTCCCTTAATTTCCTCCTTAGATGCCCCACTGACCCAACTTACCTGATTTTGTCAGAGCCTTCCTCTCCCTCACCTCACCTTAATGCTGCTGCTTCTTTATTTATTTTCCCCACACTACACCACCACTGCTTAAATTAAACACATATTCTGATCTGCCACAATCACACAAAACTGCATGCTCTCATACATGAAATATTATAATATCTAAGAATAGCACTCATTCTGCTTTCTCAACTGCCCAGAGTCAGTGGAAGTTGAATGCATAAAAATCAGATGGATGAGTGGAGTGGGGGGGGGAGAGGAGTTTCTTTTATAAATACTACTGTTAAATCAAACTACAGCTCACACTTTGTCAGCAGTCCAAGATGTATATAAGGATTGGAGCAAAGGAGGAGCACATGTTGACAGCAAACTCACCCCTCCTTTTCATGTACATTAGAACTCTTATAGGAGTTCATGTTCATGATGTGATTTTTTTTCTTTTCTTCTCCTAATTATCTACACAATTAATATTGAAAATAAAGCTAAATAATGAATCTTCCATGTTTACTACAAAACTATGCTTACCACATATATACCACCATGTTGGCCATCGTGAATCTTATTGTGCCGAACAATAGGACAGCTATTAGTTCGAATTTGTATTCCTGCTAATGCATTCCCTGTTGGAATAGGAAAAATGTAAGAAAAGGTGGCATATAGGTCACAAAGAATATTAAATGCAACTGAGCAAATATTTGTTTACCATAAATGTCATTTCCTTCAATAAGACCTCTTCCATCACCAAATATGTAGACTCCACCTTGATTTCCATTAAAAATTGCATTGCCCCTAAAGGTTTGAAACCAGAAAATAACTTTGTCAGGTATGAACTTTTTTAAACTAGGTCATCAAATTAATTCCAATTGCTTCAACCTGATCTCTCCTTCCTCTGCCCCTCCCCAAGAGTTTTTTGCAGTCTGCTGCTTATGGGGAAGAGGGAGAGGCAAGGGACAGAGAAAGCAAGAGAACAGGGTATCATTGAGAAAAAAAAAACATTTTTAGTCCTGGACCCACCAATAGTTTCCTTTAGTTCTTCAACAAATCACATAATACAATATAGTCTTCAACACAATAAAAGATTACCTGTCTCTCAATTTACTTTTTAAATGTTATAATTGCAGGTATAATATGCTCTTAAACTGGAGATCTTAGAATACAAGGTTTCATATCCAGATAACTTCTGGGTCCTGCTTCAAATGCTAATTTAGAAACTAGATTATTTTCAAATGACTAAAATAACCTACAGAAAATATTTTGCAATCCATCTAGGGTAAATAATAAAGATAGTACCTTATGGTTGGATCGCTATTTGAAGTAATCCATACACCAGCAAAATTGTTTGCATAGATTTTATTTTCTATAAATTGTCCTCTTCCTTTTTCATGAACATAGATTCCTCCAGTTTGCCCATGGTGGATTTCACAACGAACTACAGTAGGATTTGCATATGCTTTCACTTCAAAACCAGCTATTCTATTTCTATGTATGTTGCAACTTTCAAAATAACCCTAAACACAAGACCAGGGGAGAGAAGAGGAAGGGGAGAGAGAATGTTGGGAGGCAAGGAGAAACAATAGGAAGAAATTATCTTCTGACCAGCTACTTAACAGTTGTAATGAAATAGTATACAATAATATGTAATACTATAGTATACAATAATATGTAACTATTGGCATTATTTATTTATTTACAGTGCATTTTAGTCCCTGCAGTTTTCTTGCCAACATTTTGGGAAGTGGTTTGTTCTTGTCTTCTTCCTAGGTCCCAATGAGAGGGATTGGCCCAGCTAGGTTTATGCCTAAGGGAAGCCTAGAATTCAGTTTCCCAATTTCTAGTTTGGTGCTTTAACCACTACACGGAGCTGGCTGTTATTTATTTCTACGACATGAAAATAATATTATTAAGAAAAATGTTATTGTATTCTTTCACATCATCTGTTGGACCCTTAACAGCAGTAGAATATATTAAACCCATTTTTTCAATTGAAAAAAAGTCTTCTATACAATTATAACTTTTAATTTCAACCCTAGATTATTTTCACAAGACGGATTTACATAGCAAAAATTATATATGGTAGAGAGCTGTATAATCCTGGCCTACAAACTACATGCAGCTTTCAATCCAGTTTTTGCAACACTTAGAGCCTCTTTCCCAATTGTGCTGATTGAATTCCACAATACATTGCAGATTTTTTGGTATGCTATTTTAATTTTTAAGTATTAAAGTTAACATAGATGTATTATTAAGTTTAACTTTTGAAACAAAGGCCAACATTTTCTGCCTCTTCCAGAAAAGTTCTCATGTCATCACCATGACTTGTGATCTCAGTCTAAAGGATAAGAAAAGCTCAATAGTGCACGAAAAAAGAAAGGAAAAGAAAAGAAATGCTTCTATTGTTAGTCTATGCATCTAAGTTTGTTTCAAAATATCTTTGGGGGATGCTAACAGTTTTGAACATGAAATTTTTTAAATGCAGGAAATCCATTCAAACAGAGAACAACATATTTTGAAACAAATTTTTAAATATTAAATCACAACATTCAAACTTCCTCCAGATCTGTAATGAAGTATGGTTTTAATAAACTGACTTTTATCAGATTTTATTTTAGAGGAAAGTGTCAATGTAGCCTCTTGATTATTAATTTGGAATAAAAGGATTTTACATTGACTTTGGATTAAAATTAGGTAAAATCACAGAATGACCTGTCAAGTCTGGTGTTCTTTTTCTGAAGGCAAACATTCTGTCTAGCAATAATATTTTAAAAGAAGCAGCATCAAAGCTTTGCAGTGACATACGGTTAATAAATAAATATTATTTCTGGCACTCAGGGAATATAATAAAGATAATTTATGCCAGAAATATGGAAGCTCAAGTCAGGTTCTTGGCAATAATGTCCAATGTTTGAAATGAAAGAACCAACATAGAAACACATTTAAAACTAACTACTCATACTGGCAACCAAGAAACAGTTCCAACAAGTGCTAAACTAACATTTAACTAACACTAAATATTATTAAAAATGGCAACTTGTAACACTTAAAGTCTTGTGTTGTTGCAGTACCAAGAAGCAGAAATTCAAATACACCCCTATCAAAATACTAAATATTTCTGAATTGGAACTGTAGACAATTCCAATTCAGTACATGTTAAATATGATAGTTTCCCAGTTAGGTCAAGATGTAATTGTAAAAGGGGCGTTGTCTTACCTGAACGCCTTTTCTCAGCAGGATGATGTAGAGTCCAAATGGATGGGTTCTATGACGGCCTTCCTGCCTGGCAGACTGGGTAAAAACTTCGGCCACACCCCTTCCTCTGTGCGTGACCCCAGTTTTGACTTAGGCGAGAAACTTTGTTGGAATTAACATTGCAGCTCTTTATTATATCATTATTATCTCCCTGCCTAGACCTATCCTCTGGGTGGGCTTGGACTCTACATCATCCTGCTGAGAAAAGGCGTTCAGGTAAGACAACGCCCCTTCTCCAGCAGGATGGCTGTAGAGTCCAAATGGATGGGACATACCAAAGCCCTCATGTCCCCCTGGGAGGGAATGTCTAGGCTACCGAACTCTGAGCAGATACGACTTGTTGAAGAACTCTTCTGCCAAAAGCCGCGTCTGCTGCTGCTAGGGAGTCTAAACGGTAATGTCGAATGAAAACCGAAGGTGAGGACCAGGTTGCGGCCCTGCAAATCTCTTCCACCGGAGCTTGCGTTAGCCACGCCGCAGATGTGGCTGCGCTCCGAGTTGAGTGGGCAGTCACCTGAGTGGGTGCTGGCAAATCTTGTGAGACGTATGCCTGTGCTATGCAGGCTCTGATCCACCTGCCTATGGTGGAAGGAGATACCTTCTTTCCCATAGTTGCTGGTTGAAAGGACACAAATAATGCTTCAGTTTTTCGGAAAGCCGAGATGCGTTTCACGTAGAAAACCAGCGCTCTCCGCACGTCTAGCTTGTGCCATCTGTGTTCTAGCCTATGTTTGGGTCTTGGACAGAAATCAGGAAGCGTAAGTTCCTGAGATCTGTGAAAGATGCTATTTACCTTCGGGATGAAGGTCGGGTCTGGTCTAAGAACGACCCTGTCTTTGAAAAAGGTACACAGATCCTTCCTTACTGACAGTGCTGCTAGTTCTGAGATTCTCCTTGCTGAAGTAATTGCCACAAGGAAAGCTACCTTCAGTGATAGGTGATGGAGTGAGCATGTTTCAAGAGGTTCGAAGGGTGCTGATGTCAAGGCTAGAAGGACCTTAGGCAGGTTCCAGGACGGGTACCTGTGTATGACTGGGGGCTTTGTGTTAGATGCCCCTTTTAAAAAGGCATTAATCGCTGGATGTTGTGCTAGGGACGTTAAGTTGTCGCAGGAGAGTACAGTTGAGAGGGCCGATATCTGTCTGCGGATAGTATTGACTGACAGGCCCTTATTAAGACCCTCCAATAGGTAATCTAGGATATTAGGGATAGATACTGCGGTCGGGTCTAGGTGAAGCGAAGCGCACCACCTACAAAATCCCTTCCATGTAGCGTGGTAAATCCTATTAGTGGACGCTCTTCGTGATGCCTGTATGATCGATATCACTCCTGCCGAATAAGATTGTTTAGTTAAGCTTTGCCGCTCAAATGCCGAGCGGCTAGATGTAGCCACTGGGGATCTGGGTGTACAAGCTTGCCCTGACTGAGTTTTACCCTGTCCGGGGGAATCCTCCACGGAGGTGATATCGAAAGGTCCACGAGGTCGGCAAACCACGGGCGCCGTGGCCAGTGAGGGGCAATGCAGACCATCTCTGCGCCCTCCAGGATCATCTTGCGTATGGTCGCCGGTATTAATGGCAGCGGTGGGAAGGCGTACAGGAGTTGCGCCGGCCACCGGCACCTGAGAGCATCCGTTCCCTCCGATCCCGGGGACGGGAATCTGGAGAAGAACCTGGGGAGTTGTGTGTTCTTGTGGTTGGCAAATAGATCTAGGTGCGGTTGTCCGAACCTCCGGGAGATCTCCTCGAAGAGAACCGGGTCCAGACGCCATTCCGACTGGTCCACCTTGGCTCTGCTCAGGGAGTCTGCCTGGGTGTTTGTCTCCCCTGAGATGTGTTCCGCTCTGATGGAACTCACATTGGTTTCTGCCCACCGAGCCAGAGCCAATGCTTCCTTCATTAGTTCCACTGATCTCGTTCCTCCCTCCTTGTTTACATGTGCCTTGGCTGCTACATTGTCTGTTAGCACGAGGACGTGCCTCCTCGTTACTAGGTGAGAGAAATGACGGAGGGCCAGGTGTATGGCCCGGAGCTCTAGCCAGTTGATGCTGTGTGACAGGTCCTTCTGTCCCCACTGGCCCTGTGCTATCTGGGTTCCCAGGTGGGCTCCCCATCCGAACAGGCTCGCGTCTGTCGTGAGTGTGACCCTGTTCGGTTCCCTGAATATGCTCCCCTTGAGTGTCGTGGGGGATAGCCACCATTTTAGTGATTTCATCACCTGTGCTGGTACCAGCACTCTCTTGTTGGAGGTGCTGAGGTTCCTCCTCTGGTAGGGTAGGAGGAACCACTGCAACTCCCTCGAGTGGAGCCTTGCCCATGGGATGATGCCCATGCAAGATATCATCTTCCCCAGGAGCTTCGAGAGTTGTAGCAAGGACACTCTCCTGATCTTTTGAATTTGGTGAATTAGCTTGGATATGCTGATCAGTCGCTCCTGGGAAAGGTATACCCTGCACTGTGACGTGTCTATCACCGCGCCCAGGTGTTGCAGTCTCCTTGAGGGAATGAGGTGGCTCTTGTTTAGATTGACCGAGAATCCGTGCCCCTGTAGGGTTCGGATTGTGGTCTCGAGATCTGCCCTTGCTTGCTCCCGAGATCTGGATTGAATCAAGATGTCGTCCAGATAAAACTGAACGCGAACCGGGATCAACCTGAGATGGGCCGCTATTACAGCTAGGATCTTGGTGAATACCCTTGGTGCTGATGATAGTCCGAAGGGTAATGCCCTGTATTGGTAATGCCGACCCGCGTAGGTAAATCTGAGGAATTTCCGGTAGCTGGAATGGATGGGGATGTGTAGGTACGCCTCTATGAGATCTATTGAGGATAATAGATCGTCTTCCCTGACGCTGGCTAGGATGGATTTCAAGGAGTGCATCTTGAACCTCCTGTACTTTATGAAATAGTTCAGGCCCTTCAGGTCCAAGATTGCTCTCCACCCTCCTGATGTCTTTGGGATAACGAAGAGGATAGAATAAAATCCTCTTCCCTCCTCTTCCTTTGGTACCCTCTCTATGGCCTGAATTGACAGGAGGTGGGCTATGGCCGAAGTTATCAGCCTCGTCTTGTGTACTCTTCTGGAGATGGGACATCTGATGAACCGGTTTGGTGGGGGAGAACAGAAGTCTAAGGTCAGGCCATGCCCGATCGTTTCCAGAACCCAGGCGTCGGTCGTGGTCTGCTCCCAGACCTCGATGAAATTTCCTAACCGACCCCCAATGGGAGTATCCTGTTTGGCGTCACTTGGTACGCTTAAAGGATCTGCCTCCCGCTCCCCTATATGGGCGTCTGGACTGGAACTGGCCCCTGGCTCCCGGGCTTTGGCGATCCTGGGTTCGATCCTGTCTCGGGTAGAAGGATCGTGAGCCTCTGGGCCAGTCCCAGGATTGCCCTGATCTAAAGGGCTGTCTCCATTCCCAGGGGCTTCCTGGGCGGGAGCCCTGTCTCCGGAAGTCCTGACTGCCTCTCCTGTCTAACTTCTTTGATGGATGTACTAGGATTTTTTTCTTGTCTCTGCCTTCGCTGACATGTGGGTCCAGAATGGAACCAAATAGGGCTACTCCACTGTATTTGGACGTCGAAAGACGCCATTTGGACCTCAGGTCTGTCTTCCAATTTTTGAGCCACAGTAGCCTACGCGAGGCCACTGTGGCCGCAATGGATCTTGCCGCATACTTTGTTGCGTACAGTGAAGCGTCAGACACGAATTGCGAGGCCGCGAGGAGCTTAGCCAATGTTTGGTGTACTCTGACCTGGTCTGGAGGCACCGTGCCTTGCAGTTCCCTCAGCCACATGATACTGGCCCTCGCGAAGAATGATGATGAAGTGGCTGCTCTGGCCGCCCAGGCTGCAGCCATATGGGAACGCCGGAGGGAGTGTTCAAATTTCTTCTCCTCAGGTCTCAAGACCTCCGCCATGTCTCCTGGAATCGCGGAGGTAGAAAATAATGAAATCAAGGGGTTATCTACAGTAGGAACCTCTAACATGTTAGAGAAGGAGGGAGATAGGTTGAAAAGCTTTCTTTCCGCGCTGTTAGGTGCCGGTGGGCTTGCAAGTGAGGACCATTGTTCCTCCAGCGTGGTCATAAAGACCTCCGCACATGGAATGTACTTATCTTGTGGAACCTTTTTGGCAAATAGAGGATTGGCCTCCTTGCTTGTTGAGGGCTTCTCATCCTGTACTGATGTTAGGTTGACTGTGGAAACTGCCTTTATCAGGAGTGATTTTAGGAGCGCTGGGTTAAAGAGGCCAGAGCTCGTCGCCTGCTCAGGTGCAGTCTCCTCGTCCTCCGAGAGGGGCATGTCTGACATGTCAAGGTCTACTGAGTCACCCTCTCCCAGTTGAGAGGAAGTTTCAGAGGTGCTGGTAGGGGGTGGCCTAGCCCATCCCTTACGGGGTGTGTGAAAGGCCACTTGCCCCTTAGAAGCCATGAACTGGGAGAATGCATCCTGCATGAATGCATGAAATTGTGCCGACCATATGTTCTCCTGCGCCTTGTCGCTGGGGTGAGGCGCTGGAGAGTGGTCGGGTGAAGAAGCTGGTGAGGAGGGATTGGAGGAATCTAACTGTTCAGTTTCCCCAGGAGGAGACCAAGTCTTGAGCACTTCCTCGGCAGTAGGTTCTGTGCTGGGTGCCACCGCTGGGACAGGGGAAACCAAATTTGTCCCATTGGCATTGGTTCTCTGTGCCCTGCTAATTTGCCTTTCTAAAGCCAAATGTCTCCTCAAAGCCTCTCGCTCAGCCGTTTTAGACTGTCCCTTCTGAGAAAGGTGCTTTGTTTTAGCTTTCTTCTTCCCCCCCACCTCTGATTCAGAAGATCTGCGTTTTTGTTGTTGCTGTGGGGGGGACAATTGAGGGACCTGCGTGACTGAATACGAGACATTGTCTGCCATTGTGCCAGACACCCCGAGTAGGTAATGCCTGGAGTGGGGGAATAAGATACGCAGATCAGATGCAGATGCTTGGGGCTGAGCCCTCCTCTGCCTATACAAACAATGGCCGGACAGACAGGAGTCTTTGGACAGAAGATCCTGCAAGGCAGTGACTAAAGGCCACTATAGGAACAGTCAGGGAAAAATACTCCTCCTCACCTCCTCACCTAGTCCAGACAAAGTGCAGTTTATATCTCTCTCTCCCCCAGTCTGTGGCTGTGGCAACAGACCACGATCAGAACGGTTCTCTTTCTTTTCCCTCTTCCTTCCTCTTGTCTCAATTTCTTGAGATAACCTCAGATCATAGCATAAGGGGTCCCCCTTTGTCTGCAGGGAAATGGAGTCCGGGTGGTGGCCCCACCCCCAAGGGAAAAACGGCGGGTAGATCCGCTCGTTCAAAATGGCGAATGGGGAAGAAGCCACGCCTCCCAATGGTAGCCCGGGAATCCACGAGGTTCAAAACAATGGCGGATCTTTGAATTTAGCAATCAGGGAGACTCCTTTAGTCTTAAGAGGGCTGCGCCTCTCCTCTGAGGAGAAAGAAAATTTAGCGCTAGTTCTGCTCTTGTCGGGCTGCTTCTCGCGCCGCTCAGCTGATCTATGCCGAGCGGCGCCGCGGTTTGCCGCTTCCCGCGCGGCTCAGCTGTTTCGCACTGAGCGGCACCTCGTTCTGTCGGCCAAACCACTCAGCTGTTTGGCGGACCCGGAGGGCGACGAGCAACCCGGTGTGAGGTCCCCGCGCCAAACAGCTGCTCGGCGGGCCGGAAATCGGCGAGCGATCCGGCCCCGCTCCAAGCCTCCCGTTAGTCCCTGACGCCCCACTCACGAGTCCGCCGATCCTGGCTGCATCTCTCAAGTCTTATCAGCTGCCAGGAAACTTTTCTTTCAACTGGAGGAAGAGGGGATTCCTTTTCTCTCTCTTTTTTTTTTTTTGAGTTAAATTAGTTTTGTTCTGAGAGCTGCCTCTCGCACTTCTACCAGGCTTCGAGACTGAGTCAAAACTGGGGTCACGCCCAAAGGAAGGGGTGTGGCCGAAGTTTTTACCCAGTCTGCCAGGCAGGAAGGCCGTCATAGAACCCATCCATTTGGACTCTACAGCCATCCTGCTGGAGAAATAGCAAAACTAAGATATTGTGATATGGGATTTATGCAAACATCATCCGAACTGCCACTACATATCCAAATATAAAACGAAGAGAGAAAAAACTCATTCATTTCAAGCTTTCATTGTTTGCAATTCCCACTTTATGTCTTGCTGGAATATAAAACAACAGTGCCTTTGTAACCAAGATTGGAAGGGGGAAAAAAGTAAAGAGAATTTGCAGTTATATTTTTGAGACAACAAAAAAAAAGCTGCCACATTAATATACAAGTATTACAGAGACAATTCTGAGCAATGATTGAAAGATTGAAAATAGCATTAGAAGAGTTTAGGTTTTTAAGTGGCAATTGATTATGTCTCTTAAATACACAGAGAATAGGAGTTATGGAACATAAGGATGTCTTGAAGGCAATTGTTTCTCAAGCTTTTTGACTTCAATATCCCTGTTAAACATACTATATACTTGTTCTATAGATGCAAGAGAATTCATTACTTTGGTAAGGACACTAATGAGCTAACAAAAACATCCTGAATGTTCACAAAAGCTTCACTTCCCAAGAGACATACATACACATAAAAATCTGTCTGCAAAACACATCTATCTATATTTGCTTGTGTACTTATGCACACAAAGAAATATATATACATTACCATGCCGTGGTCAAATGTGAAAACACCAACATCGCGCCCGTGATGAATGTGATTTCGTCTTATAATAGGGTTTCCGTGGTTTTTAACCCAAATCCCAGCTAATGCATTATTAGAAATCTCATTATCCTCATATATCCCCTAAAAGGTTGGAAAAGAATGGCTTTAGAATGAGTTAAAATACTTAAGAAAACAATAAAAGAGATAGCAAAAAAGAAAAATGCAAGAAGTGTTACCTGTGCATGATCTGTGATGTAGAGTCCAACATTTTCACAGTCACTTATGTTACAATGCTTGATAGTGGGACAAGCCCCTTGGCCACTAACACAAACTGCAGAACCAACTGAAAATGAAGTTTGTACATATAAAAAATGAAATAAGTGTTTGACTTTCATAATATATGTGAAACAAATGCGACCAATTGTTTTTGCAACTAGAATAACTTGAATAGTTATTGCAATTTATGTAATCTTGGCCTTTCAAAATACAATACTAAGCTAAGTAAATTACTTTTTATAGAAGACAAAGAGCAGTGTAGCAATCTATAGTACTAAATTAAGAATATACAAAATACTCTGCTCTAGAGCTCTGTGGAGTAAGAACACAACAAACCACCTCCTGTTCTGGAGGTCTACCAGACCACTCCCAGAACAGCTGGACTGGGTTGAGCTGTAAGAAGCATAACATTTTCAAGTACTCCTCAGAATGGAACTTTTGCATATCCCTACCATAAATTATCTGTTAAGGACACCTGGGAACAAGTGAAGAAACATTTAAAAAGTAAAGCTCATTAGGCTGAAAGTTCATATTAACACATGAAATTTCACCACCTAGGAAAGCAGGTTCTATTACACACACACACACAATTTAGATATCTACAAATAATATTCGCTACTTAATTATTTCTACAAAGAAATTACTTACCTGTACAAGTACTTCGAATAATACAATGATCTATTATTGGACTGCAGTTGACTGTAATCTCTAAGCAATGGTGCGCATTGTGGTGTTGTGCAGATTTGTCATCAGGGTTAAACTGAAATAACATACAATAAATCCCTTTACTAGCTATTCATTTCTTTCAGTGGAGTAGGTTCAAGACAAGTATTTGCCCATGTTTCTTCTTACCCTGATTGTCATATAACCAACATAAGCATCCTCTGATCCCTCCATGAAGACAAAGGTTGAATCTCTTGTGTTTTCAATAATAACTTTATCTGCTACTTTCCCAGGAGCTTTACAAAAATATAAAATTTGTAAATAAATTACTAGATGAAAATTACAAACCATAGTTTCTAGTTTCTTTAAAAAGTAATAACACAGAATCTGCCATCATTTTTTTTTCAAAATCAAACTTTATATTGAACAGTTCAGATGAGTTTGGATTGTTTTAAGTATATTGAGACATTCAGTCCAGTAACTTTATTTTAAAAAAATTCAAAAATTGTTTTTTCTCATATTTAAATCAGACATTAATTTTAGTTTTAGTAGAAGAAACTAGACCCTCAATCAAAGCTCAAATGACAAACAATGACTTTCATACAGTGGACATGACAAGCAAAGAGAAAATCTTTGTGCTTATTTAAGAAAATAGATAGACAAAAGAAAACCCGCAATGCAATGGATTAATACGACAACAACAGTCATAGTTGTTATTCTAATAACGATCAGTCACCTAACTGAAGAGAGAACAACTATCCATAGAGTTGTCATGAGCCAATATTGACTTCACAACACAATCTCATTCAGGGCAGAGAAACAGAACACAAAACTGATTATAAAGTATTAAAGAGTTCAGGTTGTTATATACTATTGTAAAGTTCTTAAAACCAAAATAAGTTATAATGGTACCTATATCTGCACTAAGTTTAAGCAAATGAATATCTATTTGAAAAACCACCAGGAGCACAAAGTTATAATTAATCATTTGAATTTTAATCTCAGCAGTGCTAATGTACAAACTAGCCAGCTGTAAAAATGAAAGAGTACATTTTCAAGATAAATTCAGCACAGGAAACATGCTGTCATTTTGGAACATTTTTTCCATTAAATCTAAGGAAGGTATCCATTCCATCTGATATTGATAAGGGGATGGATAGGAACAAATGGATAGGTGACAAACAACAGGGAGAAAGCAGAACTATTTAACTCGTGTTTTGCATCTGTCTTTACACAAAGGGAAAAAACAGACCAACCTATCAAAAATAGTGCCATAAAAAACAAAACAGAAACACAAGTTAAGATAGGCAAGAAAATGGTTAGGGAGCACCTGTCCAGCCTAGATGAGTTCAAATCGCCAGGACCAGATGGATTACACCCCAGAGTTCTCAAGGAACTGGCAGATGTAATATCGGAGCCACTGAACTATATTTTTCAAAGATCCTGGAACACAGGGGAACTACCAGAGGACTGGAAAAGAGCTGATGTAGTTCCCATCCTCAAAAAAGGAAAAAAAATGGATCCAGGAAATTACAGACCTATCAGCCTGACCTCAATACCTGGGAAGATCCTGGAAAAGATAATCAAACAACGAATCAACGAACACCTAGAGGCAAACAAAGTCATTACTAAAAGCCAACATGGGTTTGTCAAAAATAGATCATGCCAGACAAATCTTATTGCATTCTTTGACCAAGTGACAAAATTAGTGGATCAGAGGAATGCTGTGGACATAATTTACTTGGACTTCAGTAAGGCATTTGATAAAGTAGATCACAACCTACTACTTGACAAGATAGAAAAATGTGGGGTAGACAGAACCACCACCAGATGGATCCGTAGCTGGCTGACCGGCCGTACTCAGCGAGTGGTCCTCAATGGAACTGCATCTATATGGAGGGAAGTGTGTAGTGGGGTGCCCCAGGGCTCTGTTCTGGGCCCAGTACTCTTCAACATCTTCATCAATGATTTGGATGAAGGGATAGATGGGGAACTCATCAAATTTGCAGACGACACCAAGCTGGCAGGAATAGCCAACACTCCAGAAGACAGGCTTCAGATACAGAAGGATCTGGACAGACTTGAACACTGGGCACTAACTAACAAAATGAAATTCAATGGTGAAAAAAGCAAGGTTCTACATTTAGGCAAGAAAAACCAAATGCACAAGTACAGCATAGGTGGCACCATGCTCAATAGTAGTAACTGTGAGAGGGACCTCGGAGTCCTAGTAGACAATCACTTAAATATGAGCCAGCAGTGTGCTGCAGCTGCCAAAAAGGCCAACACAGTGCTAGGCTGCATTAACAGAGGGATAGAATCAAGATCACGTGAAGTATTAATACCACTTTAATGCCTTGGTAAGGCCACACTTGGAATACTGCATCCAGTTTTGGTCACCACGATGTAAAAAAGATGTTGAGACTCTAGAAAGAGTACAGAGAAGAGCAACAAAGATGATTAGGGGACTGGAGGCTAAAACATATAAGGAACGGTTGCTAGAATTGGGTATGTCTAGTTTAACGAAGAGAAGGACAAGGGGGGACATGATAGCAGTATTCCAATATCTCAGGGGCTGCCATAAAGAAGAGGGAATTAAGCTATTTCCAAAGCACCTGAAGGCAGGACAAGAAGCAACGGGTGGAAACTAATCAAGGAGAGAAGCAACCTAGAACTAAGGAGAAACTTCCTGACAGTTAGAACAATTAATCAGTGGAACAGCTTGCCTCCAGAAGCAGTAAATGCTCCAACACTGGAAGTTTTTAAGAAGAGACTGGACAGCCATTTGTCCGAAATGGTGTAGGGTTTCCTGCCCGAGCAGGGGGTTGGACTAGATGACCTCCAAGGTCCCTTCCAACTTTACTATTATTATTATTATTATTATTATTATTATTATTATTATTATTATATTATTATTATTATTATTATTATTAATCATCGCACAGTCAGCCAGATGTTCAGACTGGATTTGGCATTTTGTCTACCTATCGAGTCCTTACCCAGGACCTGGGATAGGCAGATGTGGATGTTTGATGGTATTACAGGTATCGTCGCAGGATGGAAGCAGTTCCTAGTAAGGCCGCCTTTTGCAATTGACTAATAGCAAATTTGTCAATGCCAATGGTGTTCAAGTGGTGCTCCAGTTGTTTTGGGATTGCACCCAAGGAGCCTATGACTATTGGTACTACCCTTGCTTGCTTTTGCCACAGTCTTTCTATTTCTATTTGTAGGTCTTTGTATTTTGTTATCTTCTCCAGTTCTTTCTCTTCTATTCTGCTGTCTCCAGGCACTGCCACATCCACTATCCAGACTTTTTTGTCTTTCTTATCGACAATTGTTAAGTCTGGGGTGTTATGTTGCAGGTGCTTGTCTGTTTGAATTCTGAAGTCCCAGAGCAGTTTAATTTTATCATTTTCTATGACTTTCTCTATTTTATGATCCCACCAGTTTTTGCTTACAGGCAAATGATATTTTTTGCAGATCTTCCAATGCACCATTGTTGCTACTTTGTCATGCCGCTGCTTGTAATCAGTCTGTGCAAATCTTCTTGCAACAGCTTACCAAGTGGTCCACTGTTTCTTCAGCTTCTTTGCATAGGCGGCACTTACTGTCTGTTGCTGTCTTCTCAATTTTGACTTTGTATGCATTTGTCCTTAAGGCTTGGTCTTGTGCAGCCAGAATTAGTCCCTCGGTCTCTTTCTTCAATTTTCCTGCTCTTAGCCATTGCCAGGTCTTATTAATATCTGCTTTCCCAGCTATTTTTTTAATGTATTGGCCATGTAGTGCTTTGTCTTCCCATGCCTCTATTCTGTTCTTCATTTGGTCTTTCTTGTAGGCCAGTTTGGTCTCTCCAGTAGTTAGTAAGCCTTCCTGATATACTAATTTCAGTGCATCTTCATCATTGTTCTTCAGATATTCTTCCAAAGCCATTTTTTCTTCTTCAACCATCTGATGTACTTGTAGCATTCCACGCCCACCTATTTGCCTTGGTAGATAAAGTCTATCAATGTCACTGCGTGGATGAAGGGCATGATTCATTGTCATTATTTTTCTGGTCTTGCCTATCCATTGCTTTTAGTTCTGCTTGAGTCCAGTCCACTATTCCAGCTGTGTATCTAATGACTGGGATTGCCAGGTGTTGATTGCCTTTATGGTATTTCCTCCATTGAGTTTGGATTTAAGATCTTCTTCACTCTCTTGATGTATTCACCTCTAATCTTTTTCTTGACTTCAGTGTGCTTGATGTTGTCAGCTTGAAGGATACCCAAGTATTTGTAGTACTCTTCCTCATCCAGACTCTTAATGTTATTTTCGTGGGGCATCTTGATTCCTTCAGTTTTCACTATTTTTCCTTGTTTGATAGTAAGTGTGGCACATTTGTCCAAGCCAAACTCCATTACAATATCTTGGCTATATATACGGACAGTGTTGAGCAGCGATTCTATTTCAGATGATGTTTTTCCATACAGCTTCAGATCATCCATATAAAGGAGGTGGGATAGTCTGGCAGATGTTTTTGATGTTTGATAGCCATGTCCTGAGTTATTCAGTATTGTTGACAGAGGAAACAGTGCAATAACAAATAGTAATGGTGATAATGAATCTCCTTGAAATATTCCTCTCTTGATATTAACCTCTCCCAGCTTCTCACCATTGATCTGCAACTGTGTCTTCCATTGTGCCATCGATCTTTGCACAAATTTTCTGATGTTTCTACTGACTCCTGTTATTTCTAGGCACTTGATTATCCAATCATGTGGCAGAGAGTCAAATGCCTTTTTGTAGTCAATCCATGCCACATTCAGGTTGGTCTTCCTTCTCTTGCAGTTTTCCAAGATCATTTTGTCTATTAGGAGTTGATCTTTTGTTCCTCTGCTATTGGGGCGGTTTCCTTTCTGCTCAGGTGGAAAGAGATTGTTTTCAACTAGATGCTGTTGGACTGCATCAGCTACCACACCAGTTAGTAATTTGAAAGTTGTTGGTAAGCAGGTAATTGGCCTGTAGTTACCTGGTGTTGCCCCTCTTGCTGGATTTTTCATTATTAGGTAGGTTTTCCCAGTTGTTAGCCACTTTTCAATTTCTCCTCCTTGTAGTATATTGTTGAATTGCTTGGCAATGAGTGGGTGTATAACAGTTAGATGTTTCAACCAAAACCCATGCAGTTCATCTTCACCTGGTGCTGACCAATTTTTGATTTTCTTTGCTCTTTTTTCTACCATTTTTGTTGTTATTACTAGTTCTTTCATTTCAACTTCTGTTTTATTTGCATCCACCTCTTTTAACCAAGCTGCATCCTTGTTGTATTTCTTTGGGTTATCCCATATCTGCTTCCAGAATTGCACTGTTTCTTCCTTGTCATGTTACATTTCTAAAAGGAATACTTACATATAATTCACCTTCCCTATAATTTATTTTGACAAATTCAATATAAATAAAAGCTAACTTTGTCCCTCTTAAAATACTTTTGCCATTAATTACATATATTTGAATGAAATTCTATATGACTCATCAGTAAGTATTTCCAGAATAATACATATAAATACTAACATATAAAAGGAAAAAATGCTGCTAATCAAGACCTTGAGACAACACTTGGACTGTCTTAGAAACAAGATTCAATAAGATCACATTTTTGATGGTAATAAACCACTGCACACTGCCCCTTATTTATAAACAACCAGAAGCTCCTTGGCTTACACTCAGAATAACAGCCATAATAAACTGGGAGATATAGGGATGTGCGTAAAATTCCACACCATGACCGCTGAGGGGAATGGTGAGAGGGAAGAGATCAGGAAAGGAGGAGGTATTTGACTCTTGGTTGATGCCAAGACTACTGAGGAACAGGGCATAGACCACGCAGAGAAAGCAATAGTGGCACCACAAATTCTCATTTTTGAATATATCCAGTCCCTGTTTAAACTTCCAAGTTAGTGATCACAACATAAAATACATACCGTATTTTCCGGCGTCTAGGACGACTCGGCGTATAAAATAACCCCTGACTTCGGCGCCGAGTTGCATGCCTAGAAAGTCGTCTTATACGCCGGAAACTACCGTAATTTCCGGCATATAAGACGACCCCCGACTTCGGCGCCAATTTGAATGCTTTAGAAAGTCGTCTTATATGCCGGAAAATATGGTAGTTAGGTTAAGTATATGCTATCTCTTTTATCTAAATCTTCCAATGAGCTTCACTGGAAGAATTCAAATCCTATTGTTCTGGGAGGATGAAAACTTATTCAAGTTCTTCACAATATTTATAATGTTTATATGCTGTAATCATGTTCACCTTCAGTCTCCCTTTTCCAAAGCTAAAAACACAAATTACACAGGACATTGAAAAGCAATTAAAAAAAACATTTTTTCAAAAGACTAGATGACCACGTTGTTTGAATATGACATATGTAACTGAATCTATTCAGCAATATTAAGTACACTTGGTTTTCATTCGAGATTCTGAAACAATCAGAATCAGAACAAATGTTCTTCAGTCAACCCTCTGAGATACGGGGCGTCAGGAAACAAGAGTCCCTGAGGGTCCTGGAATGTATCTTAACCTCTCTCTAGTTTAACATGCCTAATACAATTAAGGTGCTCTCTACATTCTTCTGACATTACTTTACACTACCTCCCCATCAGAATCATTCCTTCCTCCTGCAAGCGAAGATGGTCCCAGCAGCTTATCAAGATCAAGAAAAAAGTTTGAAACAGGTGTAGTCAAACCTGGAATATGCCCCCCCAAAAACCCCATTGTCTGGCAGTAGCAAGCCGAGGACCTAAAGCAGTAGAAAGATAAAATGAAGGCATTGCTGGGAGACTTGAGAAGTCTACTTTGACCCTACTACAAAAGGTTAGGCATTGCATCATGGCCTATGAGGTAAGCAGATCACATTTGTGGTTATTCCAGTGGAATTTGCTGAAGGATACAATTACCATTTCTAGCTGTTGATTCTGATTCTGTTGATACTGCTGTGGTTTCTAAGTATGGATTACTAAAAATGAAAATACAGCAATGTATCTGTCAATGCAAAACCTATAATGGAAGGTGCAAGAAAAACCTTGGACTTCTTGTTTATGGACCAGTCTACTATGGAATTTTCTGAAATAACCTTGACAATCTGGTCATGTAACAATATTTAAAATCAGTCACCAGCAGAGGGATTTGATGCAGGCAAACCAAGAGGATGAATTGTCTCCTATTCATCTGGAGGACCAGTACCTACCAATAGCAGATGGGAAAACAATTAACTGAATGTATATCTATTATGCCTGTTTTCTTCTAGCAACCTAGACTGAAAAATTTCCAAAGAATAAGTATCTCAGAGCTTTGATTAATAATATTCTTTTGAAATGGTTAAGTTTACAAAACAAGAATTCTTAGCAAATATTCTACTCTTAACAGAGAATAATATATATGAGCAAGTTAAAGTGGCAAGATTCTGCATACATTTCTTGTATTTTTGTGATGTAAAGGGGAATAGATCAGTTTTCTATGAAGACAGCACTTTTTGATTTTTTTGGGGGGAGGGAGATACTAAAACTAGCTCATAAACTTGCCTAGTAATTGGAGAGTAATTACTTTAACTGTTGTTATGCAGGAGATCTTGAATACAAGTACCTGAAGAATACAGAGTTGCAATAATGGGAGGAAAATGGCTCCTCTGGAGCCATCTACATGTGCCACTATGATTTGGATAATCTGCAAAGAAAGAATGAAAGTTTTATAACTGAGCCATAAATTGATGGATGGTAAATGTTGGATTACATTAGGAATATCTTAGGGCAGAACTGTTGCCTACGTACAGTAACCATTTAGCTCCATGTTTGAGAAGCAGCAGGCTTAATGTTTAAGCTATGGGAAATATGGGAGAAAGAAAAAGCATAACTTAATTTAGGGCTTTTCTAACTAAGGTTTGTGGAGCCCTAGGGTTCCATGGGATCTTGATGGACAAAAACAAATAAAGTTCACTCAAATGCAGCCAATTTTCTATCACTACAGCTTTGCCTCAATTGTTCCAGTTTTTTTTTTTTTAAAATAGGTTCAGTGGTTGTTTGAAAACCCAGTTTCAGTGATGGGAGTACAAGTAGTCCATCAAGTTGGAAGTTGGGACAAATGTTAAATAAAGTGCCTCAAATAACAACTAGCTATTGTTGCATTCATTAAACAAATATATGGTCTTTAAGTGGAGGTCAGGGGTGGGAGATACTGAGAGGTCTAGTGCAGGGACAGGCCCATCTGCCTCAGGCCTCCCCCACTCCAAGATATCCCATGCTCGGCTTCTTACCCCAAGTGCTTCCTATGACAGCATGCTGGCCAGCTGAACAACTGTCTTCCATCGAGAAACAATGGGGAAGGAAAACACTGGGTGTGCCTGCCTTTCTTAATTCTGCTCCTACCCTTTCTCTTGCCAAGGTGGTCTGTCTTTCTGGGGTAAAAAAAGGACCAGTTCTCTAGCTTTCAGAACTTTCTCCCTATTAGCTCCAAAAGTTTAGCAGGATACAATATACATGCAGCAAAACAGGAGAGACAATGGATCCACTAGGACTTGCCTTTAAGTCACACAAACAGGTTTGCAAGGACCAGTGTCAGCTAAACTTTTGGAGCTGAATTCAAGGCAAAAAGCTGCAGAAAGATGTTCTTTGCTTGCTTGATTCCATCCCTTTACTGTTCAGCCTGGAATCAAGGTAAGGTTTTTAAAAGGGTTAGAAATTGGAGAGCAGAGGCAGAGAGTTTAGTTTTAGTACTTAGCTCTGAGGGATGGGGGTGGGGAGACAGCAAAAGTCCAACCCTTCGAGTTTTTTGTGTTTTCTTCATTGAAGAACTGTGACTTCCTCAAAGAGGGAGGGATTAAACAAGGAAAAGGTTTTGAAAAGTTTATCCTGAAGCTGCCGGTTTTGTATGCAGAGCTAATTGCCCAAAGTCTAGCAAAAGCCAGGAGACATTTGCAGCCTTGCAAAGGCTAGCTGATCAAAGCAGAAAGCTCCAAAAGCGGCTGCCATTTTCTGCAAGGAATTGTCAGGGTGCTGAAAATGGCAGCTGCTTCCAAGAGAAATGGGGAGCAGGCCCAAGCAGTGCAGGGTCTTTTTGGGATGGAAGGAAGAGAGGCGGGGTGGGTGGGTGCTGCAACTGTTGTAACTTTGAAACAGGGTCATATGTAGTTTTGGGGTATCTGTCATAACTTTGAACATTCATTAAGTGATCTGTGGTTTCTTGAGGACTATCAGTACAAGAAGGGTACTTTCATACTGGCATAGCAAAATTAAATGACCTTGTTTATTGACATACAATAAAGATTCTTATCAAGCCATGCCTTATTGAACAGATACCAAACTGAAGTTTAACAATTCTGCAGGCACACAACCCATAAATGTAAATCACAGAAATCATAATGAGTAACAATATGTTTACCAGAATGATTAGGAAAAACTGGCCAGAATATGTCCTTGTTGTTGCTTGACACAATGACTGAAAAAGCAATCTAGTGAAAAATACATTTCATCCACAGCAGGAAGATTTGTGATCACATACTTGACCTAAATATCTTGGGAACTTCTGCAAAGTTCAAGCCTGAAAATTTGATAGTAGAAGGAGAGGGACTTGAGTTACCCAGGGAAACAGTTCAGCATAGGAATGTACAACTGGCACAGTCACCCAATAAAGAAACAAAATACCTTGATGGTGAAGGAGCATAACAATTCATTTTTAAAAAAAAATCTCAAGAGCATGGGGAAGTCAAACAGTACAACACTGAACTGGTAGATGTATTCAGCAATTATAAATTAAAAGAAGAACAGTGGTATAATAACTACAAAAGTAGTAGCCTATTACACGTACTGAATTGTTTTCCTATATTTTGGCTGTTCTAGAGTGAGACCTCATGAGGTAACCAATTCTGATATTAAAATCATCAAAGGAGAAAGTCTCAATTTCAATCAGTATAAAGTATAACAAGATCTCACTTTGAGATTAATTCCTCTACCTGAACATAACTGGAAAAACATGAATACTACTAATAAGAAGAATCCATAAATGGAAGAACTGGTGTTAAAGGGATTAGAGAATACCACTATAGAGACTTTTCAAAATTAATTCAACCACATATGCGTTAATCCTATGATAGTAGCTATGCTTAGACATATGGTATGCATGGGGGGGGGGGGCTACTGAACTGTTGAAGATCCTATATTGGTCTCTCTGCAGGTACATAACCATAAGTGTAAATCTCAGAGAACATGATGAACACGATGTTTACCAGAGTGGGCAAGAGACTGTCTTTCATTGTACCTAGAGACATAAAAGTAAATTCTTTGGTCCTGTCTGGTAGAATGATAGAAAAAACGATCTAACAAAGAATATGCTCCAGCCACAGTAGGAAGATTTGTGATTGCACATTTGACCAAAAGAAGTGAAATCCGCTATGCATTTGCCAGTTTTATAATTCACAAATGATCACAATGGACAGCTAAGAATTATGATCAAGAAGCAAAGAAATTAAAGGCAATGGTAGGGCTACTTTAACCTAAAACGTCCATCAACCATTAATTGGGAAAGGAATTGGGAAGGTAGCAAGAGTTGTCTGCTTGCAAGGTACCAGCAATGTGAGATTGTAGGGGCATCTTGGGCTCAGATTCCCAAGGTGCATGACTGTTGTCTTGGCTAATGAGCAGTAAGATCCTTTCACTGAGAACCATTGAAGGTAAGTGGCTCCATTCCTTTCCCTTTACTCTGCTACAGAGGTGTGACCACTGTTTATTCTTCTTTTGCCACTTTCCCAGTTGGCAGTAGAGAATGAATTGTAATCAAGCTCATATGAACATGTAACTAACAAAAGAGTTTCATGGAAACAGTACCTTTAATCAAATAATGCTCTTCTGGAGGCAACAAACATTATTTTCTTCTGTGTGCAGTGATCAATTCAGGCAAAATGGAATACAACTCAGAAGATCCATTAATGTCCATGGGAGTTAAATGGATTCAGGGGAGTACTTTAAGATTTTGATTTGGAGGAGGCCAAGCAGATGATTAAATATTTTTGCTGGCTCCTAATGGCTTTGATTACAAGTCTGGAACATACATATAAATACATGTTTATTCAGACATTTTGGACTTAGTCAGTGACTGGCCCAAAGCCACATCTGAGTTTCTGTGGCTGAGAGTAGTCTAAAACCCCAATTTTCCTGCACCTTAATCACTACATTACATTGGTATTAGATTAGGAAAACAGCACTAGGAAATTATTATTCTTTCTCCCATCGTGTTTTCCTATCCACAAATATCACTCTTTTAGTTATTAAAAGCTATTTGGGAAAGAGATATATCCAGTGGTGGGATTCAGCCAGTTTGCACCACTTCGGCAGAGCCGGTAGCTAATTTTTTGTTGCCCAGGACCAGAACTGACTTCCGGAAACGGCATCCACACAGAGAACCGGTTGTTCACATATTTGAATCCCACCACCGGATATATCCTTCCCTCCCGGATATATCCTTCCCTCCTTCAGAAAAGAAGAAAGGTTACATGAATTTTGAATGGCAAATTATGCTATGAAAAAGGTTATGTATATCTTCCATCTCCAACTAACACACACCTAACTAAACAACTTGATTGCTGCAGGTTGTGAGATACCAGGAGAGCTGTTTGATTCAATTGTAAATGAATGAAGATTTTAAGGTGTCTGCAGTTTAATTAACCCAATAATTATATCAGTCGATTCAAAAGGCACCTTTAATATTATTAAATAACAACATCTATCCAGGTCCTTGGGAAGGACTTGATAGGTGGACCTAAATTCAAAATCTAGTCTAAACATCTGGCTGACTGTGCAACCAACCACAATATCTTAGTCTCTAGTGCCTCAAAGTTGGCACGGTTGTCGTTTCCTTATTGGCACGTCATGTTTGTGTCAGAAGCAACTAAGGCACTTCTGGGTTGAAAGGATTAGCTGATGACATCACGGTTGCCTAGAGGACACCCAGTTAGGAACTTTTTTCATGTCCCCATTAATGCACCCACCAAAGTGGTACCCATCTATTTACTTGTGATAACTTGTTCTCAAACTGTGAGATTGACAGGACCTGAAGTAAATGATGGGTGCTCACCCGGCCATTGCTATTAGTCAATCCAGCATCCTAACCATGTGAACCACTGCGCTCCTCTATTTTTGGCATTTAATACTACATCATA
>NW_024096648.1:0-6829 GCF_016545835.1 Crotalus tigris | reverse complement strand
GGGGAAAAAAATGGCGGACAGCCTTGTTTGGCGACCCCCGTGAAATGGTCGTTTGACCCCAAATGGGGTCCCGACCCACAGGTTGAGAACCACTGAGCTAGACATAACAACACTAAACCTAGCATGAGAAACAAGGTTATTGTAACCAGAGCTGATAAGGAATCCTGGGTTGGAGAACTGGAGAGGAAGTCTGGGCTTCAAGCTAATTGGGGAATGCGATTTATGATTGTTAATTGGAGGAGGGAATTGTGCTTAGATACTATGTACTCAGGGGAGGGGAACTTCGATCATGCAGTGCCAATATTATGCTACTCAAAATAAAAACTCTTGAAGAGTTTCATCTGTTGGAACCATGACATCTTCAAGCTTTGTCTGCCCTGCGTATAAAGCATGTCTTCTCTGTTTCCCCCCCCTCCCTTCTGGTCCGGCAGATCCGAATACGTGATCCAAATCAGGGTGGCAAAGATATCACAGAGGAAATAATGTCTGGAGCTAGGACTTCTTCTACCCCAACTCCTCCACAGGTAAGGCTGTTGGTTTCCTCCATCCTATTCCTCTTCCAAATATGTCCCGCTTTGGCGGATAGCTTTTTTCTGGTGCTTACAATACAGAAGCTCCGGGATTAAGTCACAGCCAATGTTCGTTATTGGTGAGCCCTAGGAATCCATCCTTGATGCAGGAAGAATAACAAAATAACAGAGTTGGAAGGGGTCTTGGAGGTCTTCTAGTCTAACCCTTGAACAAGCAGGAAACCCTATATCAGAAGTAGGCAACCTTGGCTCTTTGATGACTTGTGGACTTCAACTCCCAGAATTCCTCAGCCAGGCACGCTGAGGGGAAAGGGAGGGGTTTCCAAGCTGAGCCATGCTGGCTCAGGAATTCTGGGAGTTGAAGTCCACAAGTCATAATAGAGCCAAGATTGCCTACCTCTGGCCTAGGCCTAGGCCACTTCATGACTCGTGGACTTCAACTCCCAGAACTCCTGAGCCAGCTACGCTGAGGGGAAAGGGAGAGGTTGCCAAGCTGAGCCAAGCTGGCTCAGGAATTCTGGGAGTTGAAGTCCATGAGTTATAAAAGAGCCAAGGTTGCCTACCCCTGGCCTAGAAGTTTGGTTCACCTACATCTGATATAGCTACCGATAGAATAAATCATCTGCTTTGTCCGAGTGTGTTTGGGTGTGTATAAGAAAGAGAAAGAGAGAAATTTGTATTTGTTTCGTGGTCTTATTAATCCTTCTTTCCCCCCTCTGTTTTCCCAGGCTGGAAGCAGTTCAGAGCCACAGGCCAACGGGGAGACACCCCACGTAGCAGTTATTGTCCGCCAAGGTACGATGGCAGAACTGGTTGGTGTGTGTGTGATAGTGCATCGACAGCCCCACTTTATAATAATAATAATAATAATAATAATAATAATAATAATAATAATAATAATAATAATATTGTCGATAAGAAAGACAAAAAAGTCTGGATAGTGGACGTGGCAGTGCCTGGAGACAGCAGAATAGAAGAGAAAGAACTGGAGAAGATAACAACTACAAATACCTACAAATAAGAAATATAGAAAGACTTGTGGCAAAAGCAGCAAGTGGACCAATAGTCATAGGCTCCTTGGGCGCAATCCCAAAACAACTGGAGCACCACTTGACACCATTGGCATTGACAAATTCGCTATTAGTCAATTGCAAAAGGCGGCCTTATTAGGAACTGCTTCCATCCTGCGACGATATCTGTAATACCATCAAACATCCACATCTGCCTATCCCAGGTCCTGGGTAAGGACTCGATAGGTAGACAAAATGCCAAATCCAGTCTGAACATCTTGCTGACTGTGCGATGATTGATATAATTCTCGTCTTGGGAGTGCATTGCAAAGGCATCTTACTACACACAGGTAACTGCTTCCTCCTGCGACGATATCTGTAATACCATCAAACCTCCACATCTGCCTATCCCAGGTCCTGGGTAAAGTACTCGTAGGTAGACAAAGTGCCAAATCCAGTCTGAACATCTGGCTGACTGTGCGAATGATCGTAATAATAATAATAGATAATAATACCATGGTTTGTGGGGGCTTGTGTAATCTGAGGAAGATGAGAGCTATGCAGAGGTTCAACCATACTGGACAGGTCTCATCAGAGGAGTCAGGACAAAGAGTGTCTCTCCCATAAAAAATATGATGAGACGTAAATTTCAGAATGCCCTCCCGGCTCGGATGTCGCCCGGGTTAACAAGGTCCGCGCTAGATATTGGAGTTCCTGGATATCTGGTGAAAAATGGTTACAGGACTCAGGACTGTTGGCTGAGCAACCAGGGCCAGCAGCTGCAGAACTACTGGAAGAAAAGGTGTTTACCCGTCGCAGATACACAGTGATGGAAAACAAAGAAATAATGATCTGTTACTACAGATCAAGTCCAACAAGAAGAGGATATCAAAAACGAATGCACCAGTTCTGGAAAAAACAACATCCAGAATCAGAAATAACAGAACAGAGACTAGCAAGATCAACGGCCGATTTTATACACGAAATAAAGTAATTCACAGAAACAGAATTGGACGAACTGCAAAGGTTTACCCAGGGCAAAGAAATCAAAGCCTTACCAGAAGTAATTCAGAATGTAGAGGCAAACCAGGGGAAGTTGGCAGTGAAGGAATCTAGCAGAGATATACAACTGTTTTCATTTGGAAACCAGGCACCTCTACCTCAGGAAGAACAAAACCCTCTAACTAAAGAAATAAAAGAATTGAAACAAAGAATAACTGAGCATCTAGAACAGCACAAAAACAACAGAATAAGGCTGCCTGCATTGAAGCTTGTTCCAAAGAAACAGCTAGCACAAGCTTAAAAGATGCAAATACTGCAATATCAAGTATAAACACCAATTCCTGAATAAACAAAACCACTAATGTAGCAGCCCGCTGCATTATAACAGAAATACCTGTATGTAAATCAACAAAAAAAAAAACAAACAAACAGTGCACCACAAAAATGGAAGGTTAGACTAGAAAATAGATCATGCAAGTTAAACTCACATGCAAGCAAGCTAGAACAGATGAAAGAAAAGAAGCTGAAGAACAAGAAGACCAAAGAATACCTAATCAAGAAATACCACTTAGAAACAAGGAAGATCAAGGAAGCACTGGAAATAATAAAGCAACAAATAACAGCTATAGCCAGGAAAATCAGTAGATATGAAGCTAGAATTGCAAACTATAGGCAGAACCTCCAATTTCAATCCAATCAGAAACTTTTCTACCAATCCATCAATGGAGAAACTGCAAGGAATCAGTCAGTACCTGACAAGGAAGAACCAGTGCAGTTCTGGAAGCAGATATGGGATAACCCAAAGAAATACAACAAGGATGCGGCTTGGTTAAAAGAGGTGGATGCAAATAAAACAGAAGTTGAAATGAAGGAACTAGTAATAACAACAAAAATGGTAGAAAAAAGAGCAAAGAAAATCAAAAATTGGTCAGCACCAGGTGAAGATGAACTGCATGGGTTTTGGTTGAAACATCTAACTGTTATACACCCACTCATTGCCAAGCAATTCAACAATGTACTACAAGGAGGAGAAATTGAAAAGTGGCTAACAACTGGGAAAACCTACCTAATAATGAAAAATCCAGCAAAAGGGGCAACACCAGGTAACTACAGGCCAATTACCTGCTTGCCAACAACATTCAAATTATTAACTGGTGTGGTAGCTGATGCAGTACAACAGCATCTAGTTGAAAACAATCTCTTTCCACCTGAGCAGAAAGGAAACCGCCCCAATAGCAGAGGAACAAAAGATCAACTCCTAATAAACAAAATGATCTTGGAAAACTGCAAAAGAAGGAAGACCAACCTGAATGTGGCATGGATTGACTACAAAAAGGCATTTGACTCTCTGCCACATGATTGGATAATAAAGTGCCTAGAAATAACAGGAGTCAGTAGAAACATCAGAAAATTTGTGCAAAGATCGATGGCACAATGGAAGACACAGTTGCAGATCAATGGTGAGAGGCTTGGAGAGGTTAATATCAAGAGAGGAATATTTCAAGGAGATTCATTATCACCATTACTATTTGTTATTGCACTGTTTCCTCTGTCAACAATACTGAATAACTCAGGACATGGCTATCAAACATCAAAAACATCTGCCAGACTATCCCACCTCCTTTATATGGATGATCTGAAGCTGTATGGAAAAACATCATCTGACATAGAATCGCTGCTCAACACTGGCCGTATATATAGCCAAGATATTGTATGGAGTTTGCTTGGACAATGTGCCACACTTTACTATCAAACAAGGAAAATAGTGAAAACTGAAGGAATCAAGATGCCCACGAAATAACATTATAGTCTGGAGGAGGAAGATTACTACAACTACTTGGGTATCCTTCAAGCTGACAACATCAAGCACACTGAAGTCAAGAAAAAGATTAGAGGTGAATACATCAAGAGAGTGAAGAAGATCTTAAAGTCCAAACTCAATGGAGGAAATACCATAAGGGCAATCAACACCTGGGCAATCCCAGTCATTAGGTACACAGCTGGAATAGTGGACTGGACTCACGCAGAACTAAAAGCAATGGATAGGCAGACCAGAAAAATAATGACAATGAATCATGCCCTTCATCCACGCAGTGACATTGATAGACTTTATCTACCAAGGCAAATAGGTGGGCGTTGAATGCTACAAGTACATCAGATGGTTGAAGAAGAAAAAATGACTTTGGAAGAATATCTGAAGAACAATGATGAAGATGCACTGAAATTAGTATATCAGGAAGGCTTACTAACTACTGGAGAGACCAAACTGGCCTACAAGAAAGACCAAATGAAGAACAGAATAGAGGCATGGGAAGACAAAGCACTACATGGCCAATACATGAAAAAAATAGCTGGGAAAGCAGATAACAATAAAACCTGGCAATGTCTAAGAGCAGGAAAATTGAAGAAAGAGACCGAGGGACTAATTCTGGCTGCACAAGACCAAGCCTTAAGGACAAATGCATACACAGTCAAAATTGAGAAGACAGCACCAGACAGTAAGTGCCGCCTATGCAAAGAAGCTGAAGAAACAGTGGACCACTTGGTAAGCTGTTGCAAGAAGATTGCACAGACTGATTACAAGCAGCGGCATGACCAAGTAGCAACAATGGTGCATTGGAAGATCTGCAAAAAATATCATTTGCCTGTAAGCAAAAACTGGTTGGATCATAAAATAGAGACAGTCATAGAAAATGATAAAATTAAACTGCTCTGGGACTTCAGAATTCAAACAGACAAGCACCTGCAACATAACACCCCAGACTTAACAATTGTCGATAAGAAAGACAAAAAAGTCTGGATAGTGGCCGTGGCAGTGCCTGGAGACAGCAGAATAGAAGAGAAAGAACTGGAGAAGAGAACAAAATACAAAGACCTACAAATAGAAATAGAAAGACTGTGGCAAAAGCAAGCAAGGGTAGTACCAATAGTCATAGGCGCCTTGGGTGCAATCCCAAAACAACTGGAGCACCACTTGAACACCATTGGCATTGACAAATTCGCCATTAGTCAATTGCAAAAGACGGCCTTACTAGGAACTGCTTCCATCCTGCGACGATATCTGTAATACCATCAAACATCCACATCTGCCTATCCCAGGTCCTGGGTAAGGACTCGATAGATAGACAAAATGCCAAATCCAGTCTGAACATCTGGCTGACTGTGCGATGAATGATAATAATAATAATAATAATAATAATAAAGGTGGAAGGGACTGGAGCTGGAGTGGTTGAGAAGTACAGTGATATCTTGGTATTATAATAATAATAGTAATAATAATAATAATAACAACAACAATAAAGTTGGAAGGGACCTTGGAGGTCATCGAGTCCAACCCCCTGCTCAGGCAGGAAACCCTATACCATTTCAGACAAACGGCTGTCCAGTCTCTTCTTAGGAACTTCCAGATATGGAGCATTCACCGCTTCTGGAGGCAGGTTGTTCCACTGGTTAATTGTTTTAACTGTCAGGAAATTTCTCCTTAGTTCTAGGTTGCTTCTCTCTTTGGTTAGTTCCTTTTGTCTGTCCGTTTGCCTGTGTGAAGCTGGCACTTAACAACAGTTAACTCCCATGTAATCAGAAAGAAAAACAGGTTTTCTCTCTTCCTCTTGTGTTTCCAAGACTTTTGGAAGATGCTTAGTGACCGTTCTAAGTTGCAGCGGCGCTGAAAAAAAATGGACTTAGGACCCCTTTTCACACTTACTGACCATTGCAGTCTTCCGACAGTCACGTGTTTAAAATTCAGACGCTTGGCAACTGACTCATATTTACGACGGTTGCAGTGTCCCGGGGATCCTACGGTCATCTTTTGCCACCTTCTGACAAGCAAAGTCAATGGGGGAGTTCACTTATGACCTGGCAAGAAAGGTGATAAAAATGGGGCAAAATCTCACTTTACAAATGTCTCACTTAGCGACAGAAATTTTGGGGCTCGGTTGTGGTCGTATGTCGAGGACTGCCTGTACAACATAATGCCCGAATCCTATCTTAGGATTCTTGATCCATTTGGAATCTTATTACTTGGAACAAAAGGGAGGGATTTGCCAGTGGATCAGCATGCAAAGTACCTGTGGGAGACCCAGCTAATTAAATGACTGGCAGTGGAAATTCAGTTTTGTCTGGTGGGTTAGAGCAGCGTTTCCCAAACATTGGGGCTTTGTGGACCGGGGGGGGGGGGGAGAGAGAAGGGATGGTTCTGCATGAGTGATGGGCAAGCACACATGCGCAGCTCCATTTGCGCAAGTGGCGAAGGAGTGCGCCCACCACTCACACAAATAGAAAGCACAG